>NC_041388.1:64430583-64565531 GCF_002162155.2 Triticum dicoccoides
GCAACGAAGGGGAATTATCAAGAAGGACATAATACCACCTCCAAAGATTCGGAAGAAAGAATTGCACTCCGGGTAGCAAGATGAAGAATGCTTGAGCTCCTTAGAAAAGAATCTCAATGAACACTTGGAGAAGTGATATAAATCCTTGATGAACCATCATGTAGAACCTCCATGAAGAACTCCGGTAATAAAAGGATGATAAAAAGAAAGAGAAGTTGAAAACACAAGGTGAAGCCTTGCGATGATTTAGATGGAGCTTCGCGACGAGATAATGCGGAAAACTTAGAACTCCGGAAGAAAGATGAACAACAAGCAGCCAAGAATTTATTCCTCCTGGACAAACTCTGAAGGAAAGGATTAATCACTTGGATGAAACCGGAATAAGAATTATGTTATGCGTATCCTTCACCAATTTAAATTGATGAGAAGCAACGGATTTGGCATACCACTTATTCTTGTAGAAAGGATTAAGAGAGATATGGCGTAAACTTGAGAAGGTCTTCAACGAACCACCGGTAGGATTTGGAAAGAACGAATGAATTGATATGATAACAAAGAAAGAGAACTCTTGAACGAACCACCGTAAGAATTAAAATGATGGAAGTAGGGGTGAATCACCGGTAAGAATTAGCAAATGAACGAAAGTGCTTGAGACAAACTAGATACATGAGAACGAAGGAATCACGAACTGAATAGAGAATATTTGAATGATGCACCGATAAGATTTGGAGAAAGATAAGTGAAAACTGGAATGGATAAATCTTATTTGATGAACTCCGGATAATCAAACTGAGAAGACTCTTGAATTGCTCCGGATAGATGAAAAGAATTATCACAATCAAAACAATTACGAGAGGATGGCAACAAGCTGGAATCACGAATCGTGAAGAGAATGGAGCAAGATTAAAGATAAACTCTTCTTCGGTCTTCAAATGATGAGAATGACAACGAGAAACACCACCAAGAATTATTTAGACACTCCGAAAGAATCAAAACGAAGAGGTTGAGCCAACGATGAAAAAAAAATTGTGAAAGATCTAGGAGATGGCATTTGACTGATGATAACTCATTCTTACGTCAAACTTCGAAAAGAATTTTAAGGACATCTCCGAGAGAATTAGAAGAGTCAGGTAAGATCCTGGGAAAAGACCTGTGGGTTAGGGCCCACTTAAAAGAACACCGTTGAAAAGATTTAAAAGAGATGTTGCACCGGTTGAATTAAATGACTTGAATGAGATACCAATCTCGAAAGAGCTTGAACGAATGCAGAGTGGAAACACGAATCTTCGAGATATCTTGAGCACTCCGAAACAATAGAATAGCGAGAAATGAATAAATATGAGGAGCACCGTCAAGAGAAGGTATTTGAAACGAGAAAAAGGGGATATAATCGACAAATCTTGACTTGAATCCACCGGAGAAGAGAAAGGAATGAGGAATGCCGAACTTGAAGCTCCATTAGAATCTTCATGAGAATCACTGGATAAGAACATTGACGGAAAAGAATGGAGAAACTTCCCATCAATAAAATGGATACTCGATTAAGAAATCTGAGTCCTTGAAGAAAAAGGGGTGGGAGGGCGGGAAAACAAAAACAACTTGGGACGGATGAAACAAACACCGTTGAGAGAACTGAGAGGTGATCTTGCGGATGTTGAAAATGAACGGATCCACTTGAAGAGAAGCACACCGGTTAAAAGGATTGACATGACAAACTCGATGATCGAGAAGGATTGGTATTCACATCGGAGTATGAGAACACCATTTCGGAAAGGTATGGAATCAACACTTGACATTGAAGCAACTCGAATACCACAACTCAAAACAAAAACAAAGGACTGGCTTGCAGAATAAGCCGGAACAAACATATGATAGAGATTTCGTCCGAAGTTTTCGTGGTGGGGCCTACACGGGCTCGATCGTACAGCACCATCATGTACAAGGCAGTGCACATGACATACGAAGCGTCCCCGAGTCGGCATAGCCAAGGACTCTTTAAGACACAACGAGACCACTGTAAAATCGACCGTGAATAGGCGGACCACTAGACGTCGAACCCCAATTTCATATCATACATCCGTCAGAAAGATATCCTAAGAGCTACTTGAATTCCCACCTATGAAACTCCCGAAATTTTCCGGTTATGCAATCAGGTGTTGGGGATACAGGGGAAGCATAATATCTCACCCAAAACTAGCAAATCCTACATCCAGCCGTATCCATCCTTCAACACATAACCAAGAAACCTTCGGAAATCGTCTACCTCAACCTTCGAAAAGCATCCGTTATACGAGTCATGGCAATACTCCCGTACTCACCTCAGTACTGGGTTATCGGGGTTATCTCACCAACAACTGCATAAAAGAGATTTTCGATGTCGGCGTACTAAACTCAGGTATTCCAGAACTGCAACGATAAAATTATGATGACAACACCTCAGAGCTCAACTCCCCGGGACACTTCCACTAAACCCCTGACAGGAGGCACCAAGACAATGTTCTCATCATAAAACCATCGGAACGATTCCAAGATACCCGCGTGATCCTAAAAAAATTTAGTGAAATTTGAGAAGAGAAGAATCAAAACTCTACATCAGGATGCCTTACCAGAGCGATGAAGAGACTGGGGAGTAAAAAGAATTCCTAACTCTCCGATATATAATTCCTAAATGACTCAAAACATTTTTCTAGACACAACTCGGCCGCTAAAAACGATCAAGCAATGGGGCTCCTAAGGTCGGGGAAGGCTCTGATACCAACTTGTAACGCCCTCGATGCGGCTATATCTCCCACGTGTCGAAGCACGACTTAGAGGCATAACCGCATTGAAAGCAATGTCGCAAGTGAGGTAATCTTCACACAACCCATGTAATACATAAGGGAAAGAGATACATAGTTGGCTTACAATCGCCACTTCACACAATTACATGAATAAAGCATTACATCATCCAGATACAATCAAGGTCCGTCTACGGAACCAAAATAAAAGAAGAACCCCAAATGCGACAAAGGTCCCCGATCGACCCCAACTGGGCTCCACTACTGATCAACTAGAACGGAAACAACACAAAGGACAAGATCTTCATCGAGCTCCTCCTTGAGCTTGGTTGCGTCACCTGCTCGGTAACATAGGCACCTGCAAACTGGTTTTGGAAGTATCTGTGAGCCACAGGGACTCAGCAATCTCGCACCCGCGAGATCAAGACTATTTAAGCTTATAGGAAGGCTGGGGTAATAAGGTGGAGCTGCAGCAAGCGACTAGCATATATGGTGGCTAACATACGCAAATGAGAGCGAGAAGAGAAGGCAAAGCACGGTCGATAAAAGTATGATCAAGAAGTGATCCTATAGCAACCTACGTCAAGCATAACTCCAACACCGTGTTCACTTCCCGGACTCCGCCGGAAAGAGACCATCACGGTTACACACACGGTTGATGTATTTTAATTAAGGTCGACTTCGGGTTTTCTACAACCGGACGTTAACAAATTCCCATCTGCCCATAACCACGGGCACGGCTTTCGAAAGTTCAATCCGGAGGCGCGGCGCCGGAAGACTGCTCGGGGATCCGTCAGGCGGGGCCCGCGCCGCGGCGGCGACGGACAGACGAGGAGGCGGGCGAAGAGGAGGTTGGGCGCGCGGCCGGTGCTCGAGGGGCTCCTCTCCTCGACGCTCGGCGACAGGGAGTTGGCGAGGAGGAGGCGCGGGGAAGGAAGGCAGCAGGGGCACGGCGAAGACTGGCGCCATGGGGATCGGGCTGTGAGGCCATGGCGAAGGAGAGGCGAGCTCCTGGCGCTGGCTGCGGGGTGCTATGCGGGTGTGTGTGTGTGCGCGGCGGCGCTAGGAAACAGAGGAGGAGAGGGGTCGAGGGAGGAGCGAGACGAGGGAGAGATCGATGTGCGGGGCTTCTCCCTGGCGGCGGTGGACGAACGAGGGAGTGAGGGGAGATGCGAGGGGATCGGGCTAGGTTAGAGGGTTAGGTGGGCCGGGGAAGTGGGCCTTGGAGCCGGCTAGGTTAGATGCAGCTGGGCCCAAATGGCCTGCTGGGCTCCCTTCTCTCCCTCTCTTGATTCTACTCTTAACAAAAACAGTGACAAAAAAATAGGAGAAAGGAAAAGAGAGAAGAGAAGGTTAGAGGAAGAATTTGGGCACGGAGATAATTTTCACGGACTCAGAAAAATGTGCACGGTCCGGGAAAATAGAAAAAGGTCAAGTTGAAAGATTAAATTCAAATTCCTTTGAATTTAATTCAAAAGGTTTGAACTAGGATAGGTTTTTCGAAGTGCCCAAAAATGTTGAGAAATTAGGTGAAGCTCCGGAAAATGATGAAAGGACAAGTGGCAAAGTTAGAGGCCAAGAGTTGAAATAATAAAAGGCATTGGGATTTTTGCAAGTGTGTTAAGGTAATTCCACATAATTGGAATAATTACTATAGCTCTCTAAATATCGAGAGGATAAGTTGTAAAGAGAATCACCATGTGAAATCCCTCGATTTAAATGGACCGAAGATCCATGCAATTTATTTAGTTGAGTTTTAAAATGGGTTGCAAGATGACATGATGCAATGCACAAGATGCAAGGATGAAATGCAACGAACCAAAACAAATCACACGACGAAATCCGGAAACCCTGGATGTCTTCTGGAGCGTCGGTCTCGGGGCGTTACAGATATATGCCCATTTTTCGCACTATATCCTGGTAAAGCAGGTTCAGGCTGCTGCCGCCGTCCATGAGGACTCTTGTGAGATGAAATCTGTCAATGATTGGGTCTACAACCAATGCGGCGAAGCCGCCGTGATGGATGCTAGTGGGGTGATCCCTTCGATCAAAGGTGATCGGGCAGGAGGACCATGGGTTGAACTTTGGGGCGACTGGCTCCATCGCATATACGTCCCGTAACGCACGCTTCCGCTCCCTCTTGGGGATGTGGGTTGCATATATCATGTTCACTATCCGCACTTGCGGGGGAAATCCCTTCTGTCCACCGGTGTTTGGCGGCCTGGACTCCTCCTCTTTGTCACTATACAACCCCTTGTCTTTGTTTTCGGCTCTTAACTTGCCTGCCTGCTTGAACACCCAACAATCCCTGTTGGTGTGATTGGCTGGCTTTTCGGGGGTGCCATGTATCTGGCACAAGCAGTCGAGTATTCGGTCCAAACTGGACGGACCCTGAGTATTTCTTTTGAATGGCTTTTTCCGTTGACCGGATTTCTAGCCTCGGAATCCGGCATTAACTGCCGTATCCTCGTTGCTGTCGCTGTTAACGCGACGCTTTTGTTTGTTTCGACGCGACCTGTCGCTTTTGTCCTTGGTATTCAAATTACCAGGGTTCTTGGTTAAATTGTTGCTGCGAGCTAGCCAGCTGTCTTCTCCCGCGCAAAAGCGGGTCATGAGTGTCGTGAGGGCTGCCATAGATTTCGGCTTTTCCTGTCCCAGGTGCCGGGCAAGCCACTCATCATGGATATTATGCTTGAAGGCCGCTAAGGCCTTTGCGTCCGGACAGTCGACTATCTGGTTTTTCTTTGTTAGGACCGTGTCCAGAATTGCCTGGCCGATTCCTCTGGCTGCTGAATTATGTGGCTTAGGTCATCAGTGTCCGGTGGTCGCACATAAGTGCCCTGGAAGTTGTCAAGGAATGCGGCTTCTAGGTCCTCCCAAGAACCGATTGAGTCTGCTGGCAAGCTGTTAAGACAATGTCGGGCCGGTCCCTTAAGTTTGAGTGGGAGGTATTTGATGGCGTGCAGATCATCACCGTGGGCCATGTGGATATGAAGGAGATAATCCTCGATCCATACCGCAGGATCTGTTGTGCCATCGTACGATTCGATGTTTACGGGTTTGAAGCCCTCAGGGATTTTATGATCCATTACTTCATCTGTGAAGCATAGTGGGTGTGCGGCGCCTCTGTATTGGGCTATATCACGACGCAGCTCGAAGGAGCTTTGTCTGTTGAGTTCGGCCCGGCCGGATTTATTGCATCCGGAGTGACGATCACCGTCACGTGCCGTGGGGCGCCTACACGATCCGTAGATCGATCTTGTTTGCCTTGCCTTGTCCTCCAATATGTCACGCAGGTCGGGCGCATTTTCCCGTGCCTTAGTATGCTTGACGCGGCGTCGGGGCATGGCTTGAGTGGAGGGCCAAGAGGCCTCTCTGTCGCGGCCACGAGGTGGCCGGTCGGCCATGTCATGCGCTGGTGATGTAGGTGCTTCCTCCTCTAGTCGGGGTAGCAGCCTACGCTTTGGGTAACTCTTGGAGGGGCGTTCGAGTTCATACTCTTCGGCCGCAAGGACTTCAGTCCATCTGTCAGCTAGCAATTCTTGATCAGCTCTAAGCTGTTGCCGCTTTTTCTTGAGGCTGCTTGCCATGGCCATAAGCCTGCGTTTAGAACGCTCTTGTTCGGCGAGATCCTCTGGCACGACGAACTTGTCGTTGTCGAGGCTTGCCTCGTCTTCGGAGGGAGGCGTATAATTATCATCCTCAACCTCTTGGTCCGCCGCCCTCTCATGAGGGCTGGCTTCTCTGTCCTCCTGTGCTGAATCTTGCTGGAGGGGGTGTTCTTCGGCGCTATCCGAAGTAGTATTATCTCCCGTGCTGGAATCACCGTTTTTGCTTTGGCGGGATTTAGAGCGGCGCCGCTGACGCCGGCGCTTGGGCTGTTTCTTAGAGGTATCGTCCCCCGCTGTTCCATCACCATCTCCATCCTTTGGAGTGTCCACCATATATATGTCATATTACGAGGTGGCCTTCCAGCGCCCTACAGGTGCTGGTTCTTGTTCGTCTCCTGCACCGTCGTCCATGCCGTCGATGTCTTCGGAGTCGAAGTCAAGCATGTCGGTTAAGTCATCGACAGTGGCTACGAAGTGGGTGGTGGGTGGGTTTTGAATTTCTTCATCGTCCGTATCCCAACCTTGCTGACCGTAGTCTGGCCAGGGCTCTCCTGATAAAGAGAGAGACTTTAAAGAATTCAGGATGTCGCCGAAGGGCGAGTGCTGAAAGATGTCCGCGGCGGTGAACTCCATTATCGGCGCCCAATCGGATTCGATCGGCAGGGGCGCGGGGGACTCGGAGTTCGGAGGGGAATCCGGCTCCTCGGAGTCACGGGCCATGCGGAGTGCGGGGCTGGAGTTCGGCTCGATCGCCTCTGAGTCGCAGCCCCTGAGGCAGCGTCCAACCGCTGATCCTCGATCAGCGCGGTAGGCTCCGAATCAATGGTCGGAACTGATGCGTGTGCGGCCTCCAAGGCACTGTTCGGCGACAGAGCTATATCATGCCCATCGAGACAGTGAGCCGCGATTGGCTGTGGCTCGAAACCGTCGAAGATCAAGTCCCCGCGGATGTCAGCCGTGTAGTTTAGGCTTCCAAACCTGACCTGATGGCCAGGGGCGTAGCTTTCGATCTGCTCAAGGTGGCCAAGCGAATTGGCCCGCAGTGCGAAGCCGCCGAAGACGAAGATCTGTCCGGGGAGAAAAGTCTCACCCTGGACTGCATCGTTGTTGATGATCGAAGGAGCCATCGGGCCTAAAAGCGACGACACAGAGGAACTCTCAATGAAAGCACCAATGTCGGTGTCAAAACCGGCGGATCTCGGGTAGGGGGTCCCGAACTGTGCGTCTAGGCCGGATGGTAACAGGAGGCAAGGAACACGATGTTTTACCCAGGTTCGGGCCCTCTTGATGGAGGTAAAACCCTACGTCCTGCTTGATTAATATTGATGATATGGGTAGTACAAGAGTAGATCTACCACGAGATCAAGGAGGCTAAACCTTAGAAGCTAGCCTATGGTATGATTGTTGTATGATGAAGTCGTCCTACGAACTAAAACCCTCCGGTTTATATAGACATCGGAGAGGGTTAGGGTTACACAAAGTCGGTTACAATGGTCGGAGATCTTGAATATCCGCATCGCCAAGCTTGCCTTCCACGCCAAGGAAAGTCCCATCCAGACACGGGACAAAGTCTTTAATCTTGTATCTTCATAGTCCTGGAGTTCGGCTGGAGGTATAGTCCAGCTACCCGAACACCCCCTAATCCAGGACTCCCTCACTCGTAGTAGCACGCTTCACACTCTGGGTGTTCTATCACAAACAAACAATAGCATACATAAGCAATCAAGCAAAGATGCATGGGTAAATCTCAAATAAGAAGATCTAACCGGAAAGTAAAAATGAAGAACTCTGGTTTGCAAAAAGAATCAAATCAAACTAAGTAACGAAACTCAAACCGCGAAAGAAATAAGATCTGATTACTAATCTAGACTAAAGTCAAATTTTACAGTACCAAAATCTTGTTCAAGTTGGTTAAACAGAAAGAGGGATTTGAGACGAAGATCTAGGCGCTTGAATCGCCTGATTCCGATAAACGAGCGAAAAGATAAACTAAAACGAAAAACAGGGCAGAAATCGCGATAAAAAATAATCGCGGAAAAACCTTGGAAAAAGAAAACTGACGAACAGGCTAACGAACGGTCGTTTGCTGTTTGCGGTTAACGGGTGAAAACCGTTCGTTAAAACGAACGTCCGAACGGGCGTTCGCTGAATAACTAAACCAAAAAAACCAAACCGATCTATTAAAAAAAGGATCTAGGGTTTTTACCGGAAAAACTGAACCAACGAAGAAAACCAGCGGCAGCGTTGGTGAACTCCGGCAAACTCTGGCGAGCGGCGCGGGCGGCGCGGGTGGCAGCGCGGCATGGCGGCGTAGCGGCGGCAGCAGCAGCGCACGGCGGCGGCGGCTTAGGGTTTCGGGTGGGGCGCTGGGCTGCTGGGGTCGGGCCTCCCGGCTTATAAAGGCCGGCCGGGCCAGGAGTCCTAGGTGGATACGACCCGATTAGGTCGGTTACTTTTTTTAAAATAATTCCGCGCAAAAAAACGAAGAAAAGAAATACTAAATAGACTTCAAAAATGCTGAAATAAATTTTCCCCGTCCTCTAAAAATACGCCAGACAAGGTGACATTTATTTGGGCCTCTAATGCAGTTTTGAAAAACGCATATTTTCCCTAATTCAAATAAAATAGCGATACCCCCCAAATAAAAATACAGATTGATTTTAATATTTTTCCTCCAACATTTCATTTATTTTGGAGAAGTTATATTATTTCCTCTCATATAATTTTAATATAAAATATTTTTGGGGAAGAAAAATAATTAAAACCAAAGTGATCCTTGTTTCAATATTTGATAAAACTCAAATATGAGAACGAGGGAAAATCCCCAACTCTCTCCGAGGGTCCTTGAGTTGCTTTGGATTTAGAGAATCACAAGAACGAAATGCAATAAAATATGATATGCATGGATGACCTATGTATAACATTCCAAATTAAAAATTTAGGATGTTACAACGCTGCTCCACCATCACCACGTCGTCGTGCTGCTGCTGGAGTTGTCTTCCCAACCTCTCCCTCCTCCTTGCTGGATCAAGGCGTGGGAGACGTCACCGGACTGCACGTGTGTTGAACGCGGAGGCGTCGTTGTTCGGCGCTTAGATCGGAATCGACCACGATCTGAATCGCTGCATGTACGACTCCTCCAACCGCGTTCTTGTAATGCTTCCGCATCACGATCTTCAAGGGTATGAAGATACAGTCCCCTCTCTCTCGTTGCTAGTCTCTCCATAGATTGATCTTGGTGATGCGTAGAAAATTTTAATTTCTGCAACGATCCCCAACAGTGGCATCATGAGCTAGGTCTATGCATAGTTTCTATGCACGAGTAGAACACAAGTTGTTGTGGGCGTTGATTTTGTCAATTTACTTGCCATTACTAGTCTTATCTTGATACGGCGGCATCGTGGGATGAAGCGGCCCGGACCGACCTTACACGTACGCTTACGTGAGACAGGTTCCACCGACTGACATGCACTAGTTGCATAAGGTGGCTAGCGGGTGTCTGTATCTCCCACTTTAGTCGGATCGGATTCGATGAAAATGGTCCTTACGAAGGGTAAATAGAAATTGGCATATCACGTTGTGGTTTTGGCGTAGGTAAGAAATGTTCTTGCTAGAAACCTATAGCAGTCACGTAAAAACTTGCAACAACAATTAGAGGACGTCTAACTCGTTCTTGCAGCATATGCCGTGTGATGTGATATGGCCAAAAGGATGTGATGAACGATATATGTGATGTATGAGATTGATCATGTTCTTGTAATAGGAATTCCGACTTGCATGTCGATGAGTATGACAACCGGCAAGAGCCATAGGAGTTGTCTTAATTTATTATATGACCTGCGTGTTAATGAAAACGCCATGTAATTACTTTACTTTATTGCTAACCGTTAGCCATAGTAGTAGAAGTAACAGTTGGTGAGACAACTTCATGAAGACACGATGATGGAGATCATGATGATGGAGATCATGGTGTCATGCCGGTGACGATGATGATCATGGCACCCCGAAGATGGAGATCAAAAGGAGCAAAATGATATTGGCCATATCATGTCACTATTTGATTGCATGTGATGTTTATCATGTTTTTACATCTTATTTGCTTAGAACGACGGTATCTTAAATAAGATGACCCCTCGCTAAAATTTCAAGAAAGTGTTCCCCCTAACTGTGCACCATTGCGAAGGTTCGTTGTTTCGAAGCACCACGTGATGATCAGGTGTGATAGATTCTAACGTTCGAATACAACGGGTGTAAGCTAGATTTACACATGCGAAACACTTAAGTTGACTTGACGAGCCTAGCATGTACAGACATGGCCTCGGAACATGAGAGACCGAAAGGTCGAACATGAGTCGTATAGTAGATGCGATCAACATGGAGATGTTCATCATTGATGACTAGTCCGTCTCACGTGATGATCGGACACGGCCTAGTTGATTCAGATCATGTGTCACTTAGATGAATAGAGGGATGTCTGTCTGAGTGGGAGTTCATTAAATATTTGATTAGATGAACTTAATTATCACGAACATAGTCTAAAATCTTTGCAATATGTCTTGTAGATCAAATGGCCCACGCTAATGTTGCCCTCAACTTCAACGTGTTCCTAGAGAAAACCAAGCTGAAAGACGATGGTAGCAACTATACGGACTGGGTCCGTAACTTGAGGATCATCCTCATAGCTGCCAAGAAGGCATATGTCCTTGAAGCACCGCTAGGTGAAGCACCCATTTTCCCAGCAACTCAAGACGTTATGAATGCCTAGCAGTAGCATAGTGATGATTACTCCCTGGTTCAGTGCGGCATGCTTTAGAGCTTAGAACCGGGGCTCCAAAAGCGTTTTGAGCAACACGAAGCATATGAGATGTTCCAAGAGCTGAAAATGGTTTTCCAAGCTCATGCCCGGGTCGAGAGATACGAACTCTCTGACAAGTTCTACGGTTGTAAGATGGAGGAGAATAGTTCTGTCAGCGAGCACATACTCAAAATGTCTGGGTTGCACAACCGCTTCTCTCTGCTGGGAGTTAATCTCCCGGATGACGCAGTCGTTGACATAATCCTTCAGTCGCTCCCACCTAGCTACAAGAGCTTTGTGATGAATTTCAATATGCAGGGGATGGAGAAAACCATTCCTGAGGTATATTTAATGCTGAAATCAGCGGAGGTGGAGATCAAAAAGGAACATCAAGTGTTGATGGTCAATAAAACCACTAGTTTCAAGAAAGGCAAGGGTAAGAAGAACTTCAAGAAGGACGGCAAGGGAGTTGCCGTGCCCGGTAAAGTTGCCGAGAAGAAGCCAAAGCATGGACCCAAGCTTGAGACTGAGTGCTTTTATTGCACGGGAAATGGTCACTGGAAACGGAACCGCCCCAAGTACTTAGTGGATAAGAAGGCCGACAATACCAAAGGTATGTATGATATACATGTTATTGATGTGTACCTTACCAGCACTCGTAGTAGCTCCTGGGTATTTGATACCTGTGCGGTTGCTCATATTTGTAACTCAAAACAGGAGCTGTGGAATAAGCAGAGACTGGCGAAGGACGAGGTGACGATGCGCGTCAGGAATGGTTCCAAGGTCGATGTGATTGCCGTCGGTACGCTCCCTCTACATCTACCTACGGGATTAGTTTTAAACCTCAATAATTGTTATTTAGTACCAGCTTTGAGCATGAACATTGTATCTGGATCTCGTTTAATGCGAGATGGCTACTCATTTAAATCCGAAAATAATGGTTGTTCCATTTATATGAGAGATATGTTTTATGGTCATGCCTCGCTGGTCAATGGTTTATTCTTGTTTAATCTCGAACGTGATGTTACACATATTCATAGTGTGAGTGCCAAGAAGTGTAAGGTTGATAATGATAGTCCCACATACTTGTGGCACTGCTGCCTTGGTCACATTGGTGTCAAGCGCATGAAGAAACTCCATGCAGATGGACTTCTGGAGTCTCTTGATTATGAATCATTTGACACGTGCGAACCATGCCTTATGGGCAAAATGACCAAGACTCCGTTCTCCGGAACAATGGAGCAAGCAACCAACTTATTGGAAATCATACATACCGATGTGTTCGGTCCAATGAGCGTTGAGGCTGGCGGTGGCTATCGTTATGTTCTCACCCTCACTGATGACTTAACTAGATATGGGTATGTCTACTTGATGAAACACAAGTCTGAGACCTTTGGAAAGTTTAAGGAATTTCAGAGTGAGGTAGAGAATCAACGTGACAAGAAAATAAAGTTCTTACAATCAGATCGTGGAGGAGAATACTTGAGTCACGAGTTTGGCACACACTGAAGGAAATGTGGAATTGTTTCACAACTCACGCCGCCTGGAACACCTCAGCGAAATGGTGTGTCCGAATGTCGTAATCGCACTCTACTGGATATGGTGCGATCTATGATGTCTCTTATCGATCTACCGCTATCATTTTGGAGTTATGCTTTAGAGACTGCCGCATTCACTTTAAATAGGGCTCTGTCGAAATCCGTTCAGACGACACTATATGAATTATGGTTTGGAAATAAACCTAAGCTGTCGTTTCTAAAAGTTTTGGGATGCGATGCTTGTGTCAAGAAACTTCAACCTGAAAAGCTCGAACCCAAGTCAGAAAAATGCGTCTTCATAGGACACCCTAAGGAAACTATCGGGTATACCTTCTACCTCAGATCCGAAGGCAAGATCTTTGTTGCCAAGAATGGATCCTTTCTAGAGAAAGAGTTTCTCTTGAAAGAAGTAAGTGGGAGGAAAGTAGAACTTGATGAGGTATTGCCTCTTGAACCGGAGAGTAGCGCAGCTCAAGAAGATGTTTCTGTGGTGCCTGCACCGACTAGAGAGGAAGTTAATGATGATGATCATGAAACTTTGGATCAAGTTGCTACTGAACTTCGTAGGTCCACAAGGACACGTACCGCACCAGAGTGGTACGGCAACCCTGTCCTGGAAATCATGTTGTTAGACAATGGTGAACCTTCGAACTATGAAGAAGCGATGGCAGGCCCGGATTCCAACAAATGGCTTGAAGCCATGAAATCCGAGATAGGATCCATGTATGAAAACAAAGTATGGACTTTGATAGACTTGCCCGATGATCGGCGAGCCATAGAAAATAAATGGATCTTTAAGAAGAAGACGGACACGGATGGCAATGTGACCATCTATAAAGCTCGACTTGTCGCTAAGGGTTATTGACAAGTTCAAGGGGTTGACTACAATGAGACCTTCTCACCCGTAGAGAAGCTGAAGTCTGTCTGAATCATGTTAGAAATTGCCGCATTCTATGATTATGAGATATGGCAAATGGACGTCAAAACGACATTACTTAATGGTTTCCTTAAGGAAGAATTGTATATGATGCAGCCGGAAGGTTTTGTCGATCCTAAGAATGATGACAAGGTATGCAAGCTCCAACGCTCAATCTATGGGCTAGTGCAAGCATCTCGGAGTTGGAACATTCGCTTTGATGAGATGATCAAAGCGTTTGGGTTTATGCAGATTTATGGAGAAGCATGTGTTTACAAGAAAGTGAGTGGGAGCTCTGTAGCATTTCTCATATTGTATGTGGATGACATACTATTTATGGGAAATGATATAGAACTCTTGGAAAGCATAAAGGCCTACTTGAATAAGTGTTTTTCAATGAAGGACCTTGGAGAAGCTGCTTATATATTAGGCATCAAGATCTATAGAGATAGATCGAGACGCCTCATTGGTCTTTCACAAAGCACGTACCTTGACAAGATATTGAAGAAGTTCAATATGGATCAGTCCAAGAAGGGGTTCTTGCACGTACTGCAAGGTGCGAGATTGAGCACGGCTCAATGCCCGACCACGGCAGAAGATAGAGAAAAGATGAGTGTCATCCCCTATGCCTCGGCCATAGGGTCTATTATGTATGCCATGCTGTGTACCAGACCTGATGTAAACCTTGTCGTAAGTTTGGTAGGAAGGTACCAAAGTAATCCCCGCATGGAACACTAGACAGCGGTCAAGAATATCCTAAAGTACCTGAAAAGGACCAAGGATATGTTTCTCGTTTATGGAGGTGACGAAAAGCTCATCGCAAAGGGTTATGTTGATGCTAGCTTCGACACAGATCTGGATGACTCCAAGTCACAAACCAGATACATGTATATTTTGAATGGTGGGGCAGTCAGCTGGTGCAGTTGCAAGCAAAGCGTCGTGGCGGGATCTACATGTGAAGCGGAATACATGGCAGCCTCGGAGGCAGCACATGAAGCAATCTGGATGAAGGACTTCATTACCGACCTAGGAGTTATTCCCAATGCGTCGGGCCTGATGACTCTCTTCTGTGACAACACTGGAGCTATTGCCCTTGCCAAGGAGCCCAGGTTTCACAAGAAGACCAGGCATATCAGGCGTCGCTTCAACTCCATTCGTGAAAATGTTCAAGATGGATGGAGACATAGATATTTGTAAAGTGCATACGGACCTGAATGTCGCAGATCCGTTGACTAAACCTCTTACACGAGCAAAACATGATCAACACCAGAACTCTATAGGTGTTCGATTCATCACAATAAAACTAGATTATTGACTCTAGTGCAAGTGGGAGAGTATTAGAAATATGCCCTAGAGGCAATAATAAAATGGTTATTATTATACTTCCTTGTTCATGATAATTGTCTATTGTTCATGCTATAATTGTGTTATCCGAAAATCGTAATATATGTGTGAATACATAGACCATAACATGTCCCTAGTGAGCCTCTAGTTGACTAGCTCGTTAATCAATAGATGGTCGTGGTTTCCTGACCATGGACATTGGATGTCATTGATAACGGGATCACATCATTAGGAGAATGATGTGATGGACAAGACCCAATCCTAAGCATAGCACAAGATCGTGTAGTTCGTCTGCTAAAGCTTTTCTAGTGTCAAGTATCTTTTCCTTATACCATGAGATTGTGCAACTCCCGGATACTGTAGGAATTCTTTGGGTGTGCCAAACGTCACAACGTAACTGGGTGGCTATAAAGGTGCACTACGGGTATCTCCGAAAGTGTCTGTTGGGTTGGCACGAATCGAGACTGGGATTTGTCACTCCGTATGACGGAGAGGTATCTCTGGGCCCACTCGGTAATGCATCATCATAATGAGCTCAATGTGACTAAGGAGTTGGTCACGGGATCATGCATTACGGAACAAGTAAAGTGACTTGCGGGTAACGAGATTGAACGAGGTATTGGGATACCGACGATCAATCTCGGGCAAGTAACATACCGATGGACAAAGGGAATTGTATACGAGATTGACTGAATCCCCGACATCGTGGTTCATCCGATGAGATCATCGTGGAACATGTGGGAGCCAACATGGGTATCCAGATCCCGCTGTTGGTTATTGATCGGAGAGATGTCTCGGTCATGTCTACATGCCCCCAAACCCGTAGGGTCTATACACTTAAGGTTCGATGACACTAGGGTTATAGGGAAAGTTTGTACGTGGTTACCGAATGTTGTTCGGAGTCCCGATAATATCCCGGACATCACGAGGAGTTCCGGAATGGTCCGAAGGTAAAGAATAATATATAGGAAGTGAGGTTTTGGCCACCGAAAGTATTTCGGGTGTCACCGATAATGTACCGGGACCACCGGAAGGGTTCCGGGGGTCCACCGGGAGGGGCCACTAGCCCCGGAGGCTTGCATGGGCCAAGAGTGGGAAGGGACCAGCCCCTGAGTGGGCTGGTGCGCCTCCCACCAAGGCCCAAGGCGCAGCTAGGAGGAGAAGGGGGAAACCCTAGGCACAGATGGGCCTAAAGGCCCACCCTAGGGCGCGCCCCCCTCTCCCCCTCTTGGCCGCCCCCTCCAATTCCATCTAGGGCTGCCGCACCCCCTAGGGTGGGAACCCTAGAGGGGGCGCAGCCACCTCCCCTCCTCCTATATATAGTGGGGGTTTTGGGGCTGCCAAGGACACGAGTCTCTCTCTCCCTCGGCGCAACCCTACCTCTCCACATCCTCATCCTTCGTAGTGCTTGGCGAAGCCCTGCTGGAAACCACGCTGCTCCACCACCACCATGCCGTCGTGCTGGTGCTGGAGTTGTCTTCCCAACCTCTCCCTCCTCCTTGCTGGATCAAGGCGCGGGAGACGTCACCGGACTGCACGTGTGTTGAACGCGGAGGCGCCGTTGTTCGACGCTTAGATCGGAATCGACTGCGATCTGAATCGCTGCATGTATGACTCCTCCAACCACATTCTTGTAACGCTTCCGCATTGCGATCTTCAAGGGTATGAAGATACACTCCCCTCTCTCTCGTTGCTAGTCTCTCCATAGATTGATCTTGGTGATGCATAGAAAATTTTAATTTCTACAACGATCCCCAACACGTCCTACCCTGGCTGGCCCTCTCTCTCTCCACTAAGGCCCATGTGGCCCATTAGTTCCGGGGGGGGGGGGGTCCGGTAACCCTCCGGGATGCTAGTTTTCTCTGAAATCACCCGGACACTTCCGGTGTCCGAATATAGCTGTCCAATATATCAATCTTTATGTCTCGACCATTTCGACACTCCTCGTCATGTCTGTGATCATATCCGGGACTCCGAACTACCTTCGGTACATCAAAACACATAAACTCATAATACCGATCGTCACCGAACATTAAGCGTGCGGACCCTATGGGTTCGAGAACTATGTAGACATGACCGAGACTCATCTCCGGTCAATATCCAATAGCGGAACCTGGATGCTCATATTGGTTCCTACATATTCTATGAAGATCTTCATCGGTGAAACCACATGATGACCCACAAGTATAGGGGATCTATCGTAGTCCTTTCGATAAGTAAGAGTGTCGAACCCAACGAGGAGCAGAAGGAAATGATAAGTGGTTTCCAGCAAGGTATTCTCTGCAAGTACTGAAATAAGTGGTAACAAATGGTTTTGTGATAGGATAATTTGTAACGAGCAACAAGTAACAAAAGTAAATAAAGTGCAGCAAGGTGGCCCAATCATTTTTGTAGAAAAGTACAAGCCTGGACAAACTCTTATATAGAGAAAAGCGCTCCCGAGGACACATGGGAATATTTTCAAGCTAGTTTTCATCACGTTCATATGATTCGCGTTCGGTACTTTGATAATTTGATATGTGGGTGGACCGGTGCTTGGGTATTGTCCTTACTTGGACAAGCATCCCACTTATGATTAACCCCCATTGCAAGCATCCGCAACTACAACAGAAGTATTAAGGTAAACCTAACCATAGCATGAAACATATGGATCCAAATCAGCCCCTTACGAAGCAACGCATAAACTAGGGTTTAAGCTTCTGTCACTCTAGCAACCCGTCATCTACTTATTACTTCCCAATGCCTTCCTCTAGGCCCAAATAATGGTGAAGTGTTATGTAGTCGACGTTCACATAACACCACTAGAGGAGAGACAACATACATCTCATCAAAATATCGAACGAATACCAAATTCACATGACTACTAATAGCAAGACTTCTCCCATGTCCCCAGGAACAAACGTAACTACTCACAAAGCATATTCATGTTCATAATCAGAGGGGTATTAAGGTGCATATAGGATCTGAACATATGATCTTCCACCAAATAAACTAACTAGCATCAACTACAAGGAGTAATTAACACTACTAGCAACCTACTAGTACCAATCTCGGACTTGGAGACAAGAATTGGATCCAAGAGATGAACTAGGGTTTTGAGAGGAGATGGTGCTGGTGAAGATGTTGATGGAGATTGCCCTCTCCCAATGATAGGAGCATTGGTGATGACGATGGCGATGATTTCCCCCTCCCGGAGGGAAGTTTCCCCGGCAGAACAGCTCTGCTGGAGCCCTAGATTGGATCCGCCAAGGTTCCGCCTCGTGGCGGCGGAGTTTCGTCCAAGGAGATGGCTTATGATTTTTTTCCTCATCGAAAGACTCCATATAGCAGAAGATGGCCATCGGAGGGCCACCAGGGGGCCCACGAGGTAGGGGGCGCGCCCCCCACCCTCATGAGCAGGGTGTGGCCCCCCTGGTGAACTTCTTGCGCTCAGTATTTTTTATATATTCTGAAAACGTCTTCCGTGAAGTTTCAGGACTTTTGGAGCTGTGCAGAATAGGTCTCTAATATTTGCTCCTTTTCCAGCCCAAAATCCCAACTGCCGGCATTCTCCCTCTTTATGTAAACCTTGTAAAATAAGAGAGAATAGGCATAAGTATTGTGACATAATGTGTAATAACAGCCCATAATGCAATAAATATTGATATAAAAGCATGATGCAAAATGGACGTATCAACTCCCTCAACCTTAGACCTCGCTTGTCCTCAAGCGAAAGCCGAAATCGAAAAATATGTCCACATGTTTGGAGATAGAGGTGTTGATAAAAGTAAAATATAGACATGAGGGCATCATGATCATTCTTAGAATAACAACTTACATAATTCTTGTCATTTGATTTCTTATGCTAGAGTAATAATTTAATCATGATTTCAAGTATGAATCGTAAACTTCATTGAAAACTAACAAACTATAATCTCATTCATTGGAGCAATTGCAATTTATCATAACATAGGAAAGAGTCAATATATAAGAGCTTTTCAGCAAGTCCACATACTCAACTATCATATAATCTTTCACAATTGCTGACACTCATGCAATACTTATGGGTATGGAGTTTTAATCAGACACAAAGAAAGATAGGGGCTTATAGTTTTGCCTCTCGATGTTTTACCTCAATGGTAATGTCAACAATAATAGTTCATGAAAACTCACATCCAATTAGCTATATATACCAGGATCTTTCCAACATACTGTGCTTGCCAAAGGATAAAATGTAAAAAGGAAGGGTGAAGATCACCATGACTCTTACGCAAGGTAGGAGATAAAAGTAAAAGATAGGCCCTTCGCAGAGGGAATCAGAGGTTGTCATGCGCTTTTATGGTTGGATGCACAAAATCTTAATGCGAAAGAACGTCACTTTATATTGCCACTTGTGATATGGACCTTTATTATGCAGTATGTCGCTTTTATTTCTTCCATATCACACGATCGTATAAAGTTTATTTTCTCCCACACTAATATGTCATACATATTTAGAGAGCAATTTTTATTGCTTGCACCGATGACAACTTACTTGGAGGATCTTACTCAATCCATAGGTAGGTATGGTGGACTCTCATGGCAAAACTGGTTTAAGGGTATTTGGAAGCACAAGTAGTATCTCTACTTGGTGCGATAAATTTGGCTAGCATGAGGGGGAAAGGCAAGCTCAACCATGTTGGATGATCCATGGCAATATAATTTATCTCAGATGTAAGAAAACATAACCCATTATGTTGTCTTCCTTGTCCAACGTCAACTGTTTAGCATGTCATATTTTAGTGAGTGCTCACAATCATAAAAGATGTACAAGATAGTATATTTATATGTGAAGACCTCTCTTTCTTTATTACTTCCTATTAATTGCAACGATGACCATAACTATGTTTGTCAACTCTCAACAACTTTTATTCATCATACTTTTTCTATGTGAGCTCATTACTCTCCATAAGATCCATATGATCTCTTTGTTTCCTTTTTTATTTATTTCTCTTTTCTTTTATTCACTTTGGATCATAGCAAAATAATCAAGCCCTTGACTCAACACTAATCTTTATTATATATAGCTCACGGACTCGATTACATAGAAGGATCATAAAGCAAAATTCAAAACTAGATCATGCCATAAACTTTATTCTACTAGATCAAGATATTACCAAAAGGATCGAACTAAGAAAAAAGGTAAAGATAAAAGTGATGGTGATACGATACCGGGGCACTCCGCCAAGCTTGGCAGTTGCCAAGGGGAGTGCCCATACCCATGTGATTATGTCTCTCTTTTCGGGGATGGTGATGTGAAGTTCTTGGCGATGATGCCCCTCAAGATATGATTCTCCTCCTCGAGCTTATTGACTTGCTGCTTGAGGTCCATTATTTCCTTTCGGATTTTTCCTGTAACAGCCAAAGCTCCCTGCACCCAAGGGTGCTGCATAGCTGCGGGAGAACCAATGACACTCCTTTTCATATTCTCATAAGAAAGAAATCTAACATTGGAAGGGATAACCGAGTTTGGAATAGCCGAGCTCTGCAGTTCTCCCATTGTGAATCTAGCTCGAAGGCGGGAAGTGATTTCTTAATCGTCTTCCATGGCATCTATCCTCTTCAAATCAGCCTCCATCTCTTCCTCCGCTGCTGGCCCAAAGAGGTCAACATTGTTGTTTGTCATTGATCTCGGTGCCGGATGAGACACCCGGCTCTCCCCGACTGACTCTTGCGAAGACATCTTGCTCTAATCTGCAGCAGCAACAACTTGAAACACAAACAGAGGATAATTGCGTGATACGGGAGTCAAAACCCCCGGGAGATTATATAATGAATTTTTACCGACCAAAATATGTATTGTGCAAGAAAACAGAGTCCGGAGAGCGCACGAGGTAGGGGGCGTGCCCTCCACCCTCGTGGAGGCCTCGTGTCATTCCCGGACCGCTTCTTATTTTTATATTTTTCTAAATATTACAAAACAGAGAAATATTGCCTTAAAACTGTTTTGGAGTCGGTTTACTTACCGTACCACATACCTATTCCTTTTCGGAGTCTGAAACGTTCTGAAAAGTGTCCCTTATGTATTCCTCCAGGGTTACGGTTTCAATAACATTGGTTTCAACATTTATGGGATTACCTGAGATATAATGTTTGATTCTTTGACCGTTCACCACCTTTGGATTTGTGCCTTCAAACTTGTTGATTTTTATGGCACCGGAACGATAGACCTCCTCGATAACGTAAGGACCTTCCCATTTAGAGAGAAATTTTCCTGCAAAAAATCTTAAACGAGAGTTGTATAGCAATACATAATCACCTACATTAAACTCACGCTTTTGTATCCTTTTATCATCCCATCTTTTAACTTTTTCTTTAAACAACTTGGCATTTTCGTAGGCTTGGGTTCTCCATTCATCGAGTGAGCTAATATCAAATAACCTCTTCTCACCGACAAGTTTAAAATCATAATTGAGCTCTTTAATAGCCCAATATGCCTTGTGTTCTAGTTCGAGAGGTAAGTGACATGCTTTTCCATAAACCATTTCATACGGAGACATACCCACAGGATTTTTATATGCAGTTCTACAGGCCCATAATGCATCATCAAGTTTCTTGGACCAATTCTTTTTAGACCTATTGACAGTCTTTTGCAAAATTAATTTGAGCTCTCTATTACTCAATTCTACTTGACCACTAGACTGAGGGTGATAAGGGGATGCAATTCTATGATTAACATCATACTTAGCAAGCATTTTACGGAAGGCACCATGAATAAAATGTGAACCACCATCAGTCATTAAATATCTAGGGACTCCCAATCTTGGAAAAATAACTTCTTTAAGCATTTTAATAGAAGTGTTATGATCAGCACTACTAGTTGGAATATCTTCTACCCACTTAGTAACATAATCAACAACAACTAAAATATGTGTATAACCATTAGAGGCAGGAAAAGGTCCCATATAGTCAAAGCCCCAAACATCAAATGGTTCAATAACGAGTGAATAGTTCATAGGCATTTCTTGACGTCTACTAATATTACCAATTCTTTGACATTCATCACAAGATAAGACAAACTTACGGGCATCCTTGAAGAGAGTAGGCCAATAAAAACCAGATTGCAATACCTTATGTGTAGTTCTATCTCCAGCATGGTGTCCTCCATAAGCTTCAGAGTGACACTTGCGTAGGATCTGTTCCTGTTCATGCTCAGGTACACAACGTCTAATAACACCATCTACTCCTTCTTTATAAAGATGTGGGTCATCCCAAAAGTAATGTCTCAAATCATAGAAGCACTTTTTCTTTTGCTGGTATGTGAAACTAGGTGGTATGAATTTGGCAACAATGTAATTAGGATAATCAGCATACCATGGAGCAGTATGAGAAGCATTTATGACATTTAATTTCTCATCAGGAAAGCTATCATCAAGCACATTTTCTAACCTAGACAAGTTGTCTGCAACGGGGTTCTCAGCTCCCTTTCTATCAACAATATGTAAGTCAAATTCTTGTAGCAAGAGAACCCATCTAATAAGTCTAGGTTTAGCATCTTTCTTTTCCATAAGATATTTAATAGCAGCATGATCAGTGTGAATAGTTACTTTAGAATCAACAATATAAGTTCTGAACTTATCACAAGCAAATACAACTGCTAAGAATTCTTTTTCAGTAGTAGCATAATTTCTTTGAGCATCGTTTTACTAGCATATTTAATAACGTTTAATTTCTTATCAGCATATTTAATAGCAGCATGGTTTTACTAGCATATTTAATAACATTTAATTTCTTATCAACTCTTTGCCCTAGAACAACACCTACAGCATAATCACTAGCATCACACATAATTTCAAAGGGTAAATTCCAATCAGGTGGCTGAACAATAGGTGCAGAGATCAATGCTTTCTTAAGTATTTCAAATGCTTCTACACAATCATCATCAAAGACAAATGGTATATCTTTTTGTAATAAATTATTCAGAGGTCGAGAAATTTTTGAGAAGTCCTTAATGAACCTCCTATAAAATCCAGCGTGACCAAGGAAACTTCTTATACCTTTGATGTCCTTGGGACATGGCATCTTTTCAATAGCATCAACCTTGGCTTTATCAACTTCAATACCTCTTTCAGAAACTTTATGCCCCAAGACAATACCTTCATTAACCATAAAGTGGCACTTTTCCCAATTCAAGACAAGATTAGTTTCTTCACATCTCTGCAAAACTCAATCAAGGTTGCTCAAGCAATCATCAAAAGAAGATCCATAGACGGAGAAATCGTCCATGAAAACCTCAGAAATCTTTTCACAAAAGTTAGAGAATATAGCCATCATGCATCATTGAAAGGTAGCAGGTGCATTACATAAACCAAAAGGCATACGTCTACAAGCAAAAGTACCAAAAGGGCAAGTAAAAGTAGTCTTTGATTGTTGACACAGGTATTTGAGAGAAACCAGAATAACCATCTAGAAAGCAAAAATGTGTATGTTTGGATAATCTTTCTAGCATTTGATCGATAAAAGGTAAGGGGTAATGATCCTTTTTAGTGGCCTTATTTAATTTGCGGAAATCAATTACCATCCTATAACCTATAATAATTCTTTGAAGAATCAATTCATCTTTATCATTAGGAACGACAGTAATACCTCCCTTCTTAGGGACACAATGGACAGGACTTACCCACTGACTATCAGCAACGGGATAGATTATACCTGCCTCAAGGAGCTTTGGTATTTCCTTTCTTACCACTTCTTTCATTTTAGGATTCAGCCGTCGTTGATGATCACAAACTGGTTTAGCATCTTCTTCCAAATTTATTTTATGTTGACATAGAGTGGGACTAATGCCCTTAAGATCATCAAGAGTATACCCAATAGTAGCACGGTGCTTCTTCATAGTTTTCAATAATCTCTCTTCCTCATGCTCTGAAAGGTTAGCACTAATAATAACAGGATATATCTTTTTCTCATCAAGATAAGCATATTTAAGAGTATCAGGCAACGGTTTAAGCTCAAACACGGGATCACCCTTGGGTGGAGGAGGATCCCCTAGGATTTCAACAAGCAAATTGTGTTTCAGAATATGTTCCTGTTTAAAGAATACTTCATCTATTTCCCTTCTTTCATTCATAAACATATCATTTTCATGGTCTAACAAATATTGTTCTAAAGGATCACTAGGAGGTACGGCAATAGAAGCAAGACCAATAATTTCATCATTACTAGGTAATTCTCCTTCACGGTGTTGTCTACTAAATTTAGAGAAATTAAATTCATGAAACATATCATCTAAACCGATAGTAACAACATCCTTTTTGCAATCTATCTTAGCATTAACATTGTTTAAGAAGGGTCTACCAAATATAATAGGACAAAAGCTATCTTGTGGGGAACCAAGAACAAGAAAATCAGCAGGATATTTAGTTTTCCCACACAAGACCTCAACATCTCTAACAATTCCAATTGGTGAAATAGTATCTCTATTGGCAAGTTTAATTGTGACATCAATATCTTCTAACTCAACAGGTGCAATATCATGCATAATTTCTCTATATAGGTCAATAGGTATTGCACTAGCACTGGCACCCATATCACATAAGCCATGATAACAATGATCTCCTATTTTAACAGAAATAACAGGCATGCCTACCACAGGTCTAGGTTTATATTTAGCACAAGGTTTAGCAATTCTAGCAGTTTCATCACAGAAATAAATAACATGCCCATCAATATTATCAACCAAAAGATCTTTAACAATAGCAATATTAGGTTCAACTTTAACTTGCTCAGGAGGTGTATATGTTCTAATATTGCTTTTACGAACCAAAGTTGAAGCTTTAGCATGATCCTTTATCCTAACAGGGAAAGGTGGTTTCTTAACATAAGAAGTAGGAACAATAGGATCATTATAAGTGATAGTCTTTTCTTCAACTTTAATAGGTGCAACTACTTTTACTTCTATGGGAGGATGATACTTAAACCACTTCTCCCTAGGGACATCAACATGAGTAGCAAAAGATTCACATAAAGAAGCTACTATCTCAGAGTCAAGTCCATATTTAGTGCTAAATTTCCGGAAAACATCAGTATCCATAAAACATTTAACACAATCAAACTTAGGTGTCATACCCGACTCCTTACCTTCGTCGAGGTCCCAATCTTTAGAGTTGCGTTTAATTCTTTCCAATAAATCCCATTTGAATTCAATAGTCTTCGTCATAAAAGAGCAAGCACAAGAAGTATCGAGCATGGTGCGATTGTTATCAGAAAGCCGAGCATATAAATTTTGAATAATCATCTCTCTTGAGAGCTCATGATTGGGGCATGAATATAACATTGATGTAAGCCTCCCCCAAGCTTGAGTGATGCTTTCTCCTTCGCGAGGCCAAAAATTATATATATAATTGCGATCACGATGAACAAGATGCATAGGATAAAACTTCTGATGAAATTCCAATTTCAATCATTTGTAGTTCCATGACCCCGTATCATCACATAGCCTATACCATGTCAATGCATCTTCCTTTAAAGATAAAGGGAAGACCTTCTTATTAATAACATCTCTGGGTACACCTGCAAGCTTAAATAATCCACAAACTTCATCCACATATATTAGGTGCTCATCAGGATGCGTTGTTCCGTCTCCTGCAAAAGGATTAGCTAGCAATTTTTCTATCATACCCGAAGGAATTTCAAAGCAGACATTTTCATTTTTAGTAGGTTCAGTAGGTTGAGGAGAAACTCTTTGCTCTACTAGTCGGGTTGAAGATACCCCGAACAAGCCCCTCAGAGGATTACTTTCCATAGTAACAAGTGACAGTAAATTTCAGCACACTATAAATTTTTCATTACCAAATTCCACCTACCAAAGGCGCTTCACTCCCCGGCAACGGCGCCAGAAAAGAGTCTTGATGACCCACAAGTATAGGGGATCTATTGTAGTCCTTTCGATAAGTAAGAGTGTCAAACCCAACGAGGAGCAGAAGGAAATGATAAGCGGTTTCTAGCAAGGTATTCTCTGCAATTACTGAAATAAATGGTAACAGATAGTTTTGTGATAGGATAATTTGTAACGAGCAACAAGTAACAAAAGTAAATAAAGTGCAGCAAGGTGGCCCAATCCTTTTTGTAGCAAAGGACAAGCCTGGACAAACTCTTATATAGAGAAAAGCACTCCCGAGGACACATGGGAATATCGTCAAGCTAGTTCTCATCACGTTCATATGATTCACGTTCGGTACTTTGATAATTTGGTACGTGGGTGGACCGGTGCTTGGGTACTGTCCTTACTTGGACAAGCCTCCCATTTATGATTAACCTCTATTACAAGCATCCGCAACTACAATAAAAGTATTGAGGTAAACCTAACCATAGCATGAAACATATGGATCCAAATCAACCCCTTACGAAGCAACGCATAAACTAGGGTTTAAGCTTCTGTCACTCTAGCAACCCATCATCTACTTATTACTTCCCAATGCCTTCCTCTAGGCCCAAATAATGGTGAAGTGTTATGTAGTCGACGTTCACATAACACCACTAGAGGAGAGACAACATACATCTCATCAAAATATCGAACGAATACCAAATTCACATGACTACTAGTAGCAAGACTTCTCCCATGTCCTCAGGAACAAACGTAACTACTCACAAAGCATATTCATGTTCATAATCAGAGGGGTATTAATGTGCATATAGGATCTGAACATATGATCTAGCACCAAATAAGCCAACTAGCATCAACTACAAGGAGTAATTAACACTACTAGCAACCTACTAGTACCAATCCCGGACTTGGAGACAAGAATTGGATACAAGAGATGAACTAGGGTTTTGAGAGGAGATGGTACTGGTGAAGATGTTGATGGAGATTGCCCTCTCTCGATGAGAGGAGCGTTGGTGATGACGATGGCGATGATTTCCCCCTCCCGGAGGGAAGTTTCCCCGGCAGAACAGCTCTGCCGGAGCCCTAGATTGGATCCGCCAAGGTTCCGCCTCGTGGCGGCGTAGTTTCGTCCGAGGAGATGGCTTATGATTTTTTCCCCATTGAAAGACTCCATATAGCAGAAGATGGCCAACGGAGGGCCACCAGGGGGGCCACGAGGTAGGGGGCGCGCCCCCACCCTCGTGGGCAGGGTGTGCCCCCCTGGTGAACTTCTTGCGCTCAGTATTTTTTATATATTATGAAAACGTCTTTCGTGAAGTTTCAGGACTTTTGGAGCTGTGCAGAATAGGTCTCTAATATTTGCTCCTTTTCCAGCCCAGAATCCCAGCTGCCGGGATTCTCCCTCTTTATGTAAACCTTGTAAAATAAGAGAGAATAGGCATAAGTATTGTGACATAATGTGTAATAACAGCCCATAATGCAATAAATATTGATATAAAAGCATGATGCAAAATGGACGTATCACTGCACAACAACATACGTTGTTCATTTGTCATCGGTTTGTTACTTGCCCGAGATTCGATCGTCGGTATCTCAATACCTAGTTCAATCTCGTTACCGACAAGTCTCTTTACTCGTTCCGTAATGCATCATCCTGTAACTAACTCATTAGTCACATTGCTTGCAAGGCTTATAGTGATGTGCATTACCGAGAGGGCCCAGAGATACCTCTCCGATACTTGGAGTGACAAATCCTAATCTCGATCTATTCCAACTCAACAAACACCACCGGAGACACCTGCAGAGCATCTTTATAGTCACCCAGTTACGTCATGACGTCTGATAGCACACTAAGTGTTCCTCCGATATTCGGGAGTTGCATGATCTCATAGTCATAGGAACATGTATAAGTTATGGAGAAAGCAATAGCAACAAACTAAATGATCATCGTGCTAAGCTAACGAATGGGTCAAGTCAATCACATCATTCTCTAATGATGTGATCCCGTTAATCAAATGACAACTCATGTCTATGGTTAGGAAACATAACCATCACTGATTCAGCGAGCTAGTCAAGTAGAGGCATACAAGTGACATTCTGTTTGTCTATGTATTCACACATGTACTAAGTTTCCGGTTAATACAATTCTAGCATGAATAATAAACATTTACCATGATATAAGGAAATATAAATAACAACTTTATTATTGCCTCTAGGGCATATTTCCTTCACTCTCCCACTTGCACTAGAGTCAATAATCTAGATTACATTTTAATGATTCTAACACCCATGGAGTCTTGGTGTTTATCATGTTTTGCTCGTGAGAGAGGCTTAGTCAACGGGTCTGCAACATTCAGATCCGTATCTATCTTGCAAATCTCTATGTCTCCCTCCTTGACTTGATCATGGCTGTAATTGAAGCGTCTCTTGATGTGCTTGGTTCTCTTGTGAAATCTGAATTCCTTTGCCAAGGCAATTGCACCAATGTTGTCACAAAAGATTTTCATTGGACCCGATGCACTAGGTGTGACACCTAGATCGGATATGAACTCCTTCATCCAGACTCCTTCTATTTGCTGCTTCCAAAGGAGCTATGTACTCTGCTTCACACGTAGATCCCACCACGACGCTCTGCTTGGAACTGCACCAACTGACAGCTCCACCATTTAATAAAAACACGTATCCGGTTTGTGACTTAGAGTCATCCAGATCAGTGTCAAAGCTTGCATCGACGTAACCGTTTACGACGAGCTCTTTGTCACCTCCATATATGAGAAACATATCCTTAGTCCTTTTCAGGTATTTCAGGATGTTCTTGACCGCTGTCCAGTGATCCACTCCTGGATTAATTTGGTACCACCCTGCTAAACTAATAGCAAGGCATACATCAGGTCTGGTACACATCATTGTATACATGATAGAACCTATGGTTGAAGCATAGGGAATGACTTTCATTTTCTCTGTATTTTCTGCAGTGGTCGGGCATTGAGTCTGACTCAACTTCACACCTTGTAACATAGGAAAGAACCCTTTCTTTGCCTGATCCATTTTGAACTTCTTCAAAACTTTATCAAGGTATGTGCTTTGTGAAAGTCCAATTAAGCATCTTGATCTATCTCTATAGATCTTGATGCCCAATATATAAGCAGCTTCGCCGAGGTCTTTCATTGAAAAATTCTTATTCAAGTATCCTTTTATGCTATTCAGAAATTCAGTATCATTTCCGATCAACAATATGTCATCTACATATAATATCAGAAATGCTACAGAGCTCCCACTCACTTTCTTGTAAATACAGGCTTCTCCAAAAGTCTCTATAAAACCATATGCTTTGATCATGCTATCAAAGCGTATATTCCAACTCCGAGAGGCTTGCACCAGTCCATAAATGGATCGCTGGAGCTTGCACACTTTGTTAGCACCTTTTGGATCGACAAAACCTTCTGGTTGCATCATATACAACTCTTCTTTGAGATATCCATTAAGGAATGCAGTTTTGACATCCATTTACCAAATTTCATAATCATAAAATGCAACAATTGGTAACATGATTCGGACGGACTTAAGCATCGCTACGGGTGAGAAGGTCTCATCATAGTCAACTCCTTGAACTTGTCAAAAACCTTTTGCAACAAGTTTAGCTTTATAGACAGTAACATTACCGCCAGCGTCAGTCTTCTTCTTGAAAATCCATTTATTCTCTATGGCCTGCCGATCAACGAGCAAGTCAGCCAAAGTCCACACTTTGTTCTCATACATGGATCCCATCTCAGATTTCATGGCCTCAAGCCATTTTGCAGAATCTGGGCTCATCATCGCTTCCTCATAGTTTGTAGGTTCGTCATGGTCAAGTAACATGACCTCTAGAACAGGATTACCATACCACTCTGGTGCGGATATCACTCTGGTTGACCTATGAGGTTTGGTAGTAACTTGATCAGAAGTTTCATGATCATCATCATTAGCTTCCTCACTTACTGGTGTATAAATCACTGGAACTGATTTCAGTGATGAACTACTTTCCAATAAGGGAGCAGGTACAATTACCTCATCAAGTTCTACTTTCCCCCACTCACTTCTTTCAAGAGAAACTCCTTCTCTAGAAGGAATCCATTCTTAGCAACGAATATCTTGCCTTCAGATATGTGATAGAAGGTGTACCCAACAGTCTCCTTGTGTATCCTATGAAGGCACATTTCTCTGATTTGGGTTCAAGCTTACCAGGTTGAAGCTTCTTCACATAAGCATCGCAGCCCTAAACTTTAAGAAACGACAACATGGGTTTCTTGCCAAACCACAGTTCATAATGTATCGTCTCAACAGATTTAGATGGTGCCCTATTTAACGTGAATGCATCTGTCTCTAAAGCATAACCCCAAAACGATAACGGTAAATCAGTAAGAGACATCATAGATTGCACCATATCTAGTAAAGTACGATTACGACGTTCGAACAAACCATTACGCTGTGGTGTTCCGGGTGGCGTGAGTTGCGTAACTATTCTGCATTGTTTCAAATGAAGACCAAACTCATAACTTAAATATTCTCCTCCACGATCAGATTGTAGAAACTTTATTTTCTTGTTACGATGATTTTCCACTTCACTCTGAAATTCTTTGAACTTTTCAAATGTTTCAGACTTATGTTTCATTAAGTAGATATACCCATATCTGCTCAAATCATCTGTGAAGGTGAGAAAATAATGATATCCGTCGCGAGCCTCAATGTTCATTGGACCACATACATCAGTATGTATGATTTTCAATAACTTTGTTGCTTGCTCCATTGTTCCGAAGAACGGAGTTTTAGTCATCTTGCCCATGAGGCATGGTTCGCAAGTACCAAGTGATTCTAGAAGTCCATCAGGATGGAGTTTCTTCATGCTCTTTACACCAATATGACCCAAACGGCAGTGCCACAAATAAGTTGCACAATCATTATCAACTCTGCATCTTTTGGCTTCAATTCTATGAACATGTGTATCATTACTATCTTGATTTAGTAAAAATAGACCATTCATCAAGGGTGCATGAACATAAAAGATATTACTCATATAAATAGCACAACCATTATTCTCCTATTTAAATGAATAACTGTCTCACATCAAATAAGATCTAGATATAATGTTCATGCTCAACACTGACATGATGACTCACAAGTGTAGGGGATCTATCGTAGCCTTTTCGATAAGTAAGAGTGTCGAACCCAACGAGGAGCAGAAGGAAATGATAAGCGGTTTTCAGCAAGGTATTCTCTGCAAGCACTGAAATTATCGGTAACAGATAGTTTTGTGATAAGGTAATTTGTAACGAGTAACAAGTAGTAAAAGTAAATAAGGTGCAAAAAGATGGCCCAATCCTTTTTGTAGCAAAGAACAAGCCTGGACAAACTCTTATTTGAAGGAAAGCCCTCCCGAGGACACATGGGAATTATCATCAAGCTAGTTTTCATCACGTTCATATGATTCGCGTTCAGTACTTTGATAATTTGATATGTGGGTGGACCGGTGCTTGGGTATTGTCCTTACTTGGACAAGCATCCCACTTATGATTAACCCCCATTGCAAGCATCCGCAACTACAACAGAAGTATTAAGGTAAACCTAACCATAGCATGAAACATATGGATCCAAATCAGCCCCTTACGAAGCAACGCATAAACTAGGGTTTAAGCTTCTGTAACTCTAGCAACCCATCATCTACTTATTACTTCCCAATGACTCCCTCTAGGCCCAAACAATGGTGAAGTGTCATGTAGTCGACATTCACATGACACCACTAGAGGGATAACAACATACATCTCATCAAAATATTGAACGAATACCAAATTCACATGACTACTAATAGCAAGACTTCTCCCATGTCCTCAAGAATAAACGCAACGACTCACAAAGCATATTCATGTTCGTAATCAGAGGGGTATTAATATCCATAATGGATCTGAACATATAATCTTCCACCAAGTAAACCAACTAGCATCAACTACAAGGAGTAATCAACACTACTAGCAACCGCAGGTACCAATCTGAGGTTTGGATACAAAGATTGGATACAAGAGATGAACTAGGGTTTGAGATGAGATGGTGCTGGTGAAGATGTTGATGGAGATTGACCCCCTCCCTATGAGAGGATCATTCGCGATGACGATGGTGATGATTTCCCCCTCCCGGAGGGAAGTTTCCCCGGCAGAACAGCTTCGCCAGAGCCCTAGATTGGTTCCGCCAAGGTTCCGCCTCGTGGCGGCGGAGTCTCGTCCCGAAAGCTTTCTTATGTTTTTTTTCTCGGACGAAAGACCTCATATAGCAGAAGATGGGCATCGGAGGGCCACCAGGGGGCCCACGAGGCAGGGGGCGCGCCTAGGGGGGTAGGGCACACCCCCACCCTCGTAGCTGGTGGGTGGCCCCCTCTGGTACTTCTTGCACTCAGTATTTTTTTATATTCTGGAAATAACTTCCGTGAAGTTTTAGGACTTTTGGAGCTGTGCAGAATAGGTCTCTAATATTTGCTCCTTTTCCAGCCCAAAATCCCAGCTGCCGACATTCTCCCTCTTCATGTAAACCTTGTAAAATAAGAGAGAATAGCTAGGCATAAGTATTGTGACATAATGTGTAATAACAGCCCATAATGCAATAAATATCGATATAAAAGCATGATGCAAAATGGACGTATCAACTCCCCCAATCTTAGACCTCGCTTATCCTCAAGCGAAAGCCGAAATCGAAAAATATGTCCACATGTTTAGAGATAGAGGTGTCAATAAAAATAAAATACGGACATGAGGGCATCATGATCATTCTTAGAACAACAACATGTATATATATATATTGTCATATGATATCTTATGCTAAAGTAACAATTCAATCACAATTTCAAGTATGAATCATAAACTTTGTTGAGAACCAACAAACTCTAGTCTCAGTCATTGAGGCAATTGCAATTTATCATAACATAGGAAAGAGTCAATATAAGAGCTTTTCAGCAAGTCCACATACTCAACTATCATTTAATCTTTCACAATTGCTAACACTCACGCAATATTTATGGGTATAGAGTTTTAATCGGACACAGAGAAAGATAGGGGCTTATAGTTTTGCCTCCCAACGTTTTACCTCAAGGGTAATGCCAACAATAATATTTCATGCTAACTTACATCCAATTATATATATATATATATATATATATATATATATATATATATATATATATATATATCTTTTTCCAACACATTGTGCTTGCCAAAGGATAAAATGTAAAAAGGAAAGGTGAAGATCACCATGACTCTTATATAAGGTAGAAGATAAAAGTAAAAGATAGGCCCTTCGCAGAGGGAAGCAGAGGTTGTCATGCGCTTTTATGGTTGGATGCACAAAATCTTAATGCGAAAGAACGCCACTTTATATTGCCACTTGTGATATGGACCTTTATTATGCAGTCCGTCGCTTTTATTTCTTCCACATCACAAGATCGTATAAAGCTTATTTTCTCCCACACTAATAAGTCATACATATTTAGAGAGCAATTTGTATTGCTTGCACCGATGACAACTTACTTGAAGGATCTTACTCAATCCATAGGTAGATATGGTGGACAAACTGGTTTTAAGGGTATTTGGAAGCACAAGTAGTATTTCTACTTGGTGCAAAGAATTGGCTAGCATGAGGGAGAAAGGCAAACTCAACATATTGGATGATCCATGACAATATACTTTATCTCAGATATAAGAAAACATTACCCATTATGTTGTATTCCTTATCCAACGTCAACTCTTTAGCATATCATACTTTAATGAGTGCTCACAATCATAAAAGGTGTCTGTCGGTGTCAAAACCGGTGGATCTCGGATAGGGGGTCCCGAACTGAGCGTCTAGGCCGGATGGTAACAGGAGGCAGGGGACACGGCGTTTTACCCAGGTTCGGGCCCTCTTGATGGAGGTAAAACCCTACGTCCTGCTTGATTGATATTGATGATATGGGTAATACAAGAGTAGATCTACCACGAGATCAGAGAGGCTAAACCCTAGAAGCTAGCCTATGGTATGATTGTATGTTGTGATTGTTGTCCTACGGACTAAAACCCTTCGGTTTATATAGACACCGGAGAGGGTTAGGGTTACACAAGGTCGGTTACAAAGGAGGATATATCCATATCCGTATTGCCTAGCTTGCCTTCCACCCCAAGTAGAGTCCCACCCGGACACGAGACGAAGTCTTCAATCTTGTATCTTCATAGTCTAACAGTCGGAGCAATGGAGATAGTCCGGCTGTCCGGAGACCCCCTAATCCAGGACTCCCTTAGTAGCCCCTGAACCTGGCTTCAATGACGATGAGTCCGGCGCGCAGTATTGTCTTCGGCATTGCAAGGCGGGTTCCTTCTCTGAATACATCACAGAAGAATTTGAATACGAGGATAGTGTCCGACCCTGCAAAATAAGTTCCACATTCCACCATAGAGAGAATAATATTTTTGCAGATCTAATTTGCTGGCTTGTTTTGGCAGCACGGCGTTATGTCATGGCCCGGTGATTATTCGAACCGTTTCTTTTAACCAGCCCCGCACATAACGCGAGGCAGTTTTTCGACACGTCTTGTGAAAACAGAGATCGTGTCCCCTTATTACGGGATTCTCATCAATACGGGCGTGGGTAACCCAACCGCGCCATCAATTGCGGCGCTTGGGGGATAAGCGAATTTTACCAGGCAAGTGGGGACGCTTAGTTTCGTCCGTCCATATAAAGGGATAAGGATTCACCTTTCTATCCATGCCTTCTTCCTCCTTTGCTCATCCGTTTTCGCACACTCGAGCTCTAGCGCCCAAGTCTGCACTTCCCACCTCGACCTTCTCCAATCATGTCCGGAGCGGGAGGCAGGTGGATGGTCTCCTCCGTCACGGAGGGAGACATCAAGAAACTGCATGGAGCCGGATACTTAGCCGCGAACATCGCGCATCGGCTGCCCGCTGCGGGGCAGATCGTCCCTACCCCGGAACCATACAAGAGGGTAGTTTTCCTTCACCACTTCCTCCGCGGACTAGGGTTTCCCCTCCATCCATTCGTCCGTGGTCTCATGTTCTACTACGGGCTGGACTTTCATGATCTGGCCCCGAACTTCATCCTCAACATTTTGGCATTCACCGTCGTGTGTGAGGCTTTCCTCCGCATCCGGCCCCACTTCGGCCTGTGGTTAAAGACCTTCAATATCAAGCCGAAGGTAGTACGAGGCCAACAAGCAGAATGCGGCGGAGCCATGGTGGGCAAATTGCCCAACGTCATATGGCTCGAAGGCTCCTTCGTGGAGACAATAAAGGGATGGCAATCGGCGTGGTTCTACATCACCGAGCCGCGCGACGCCAAATGGGCGGCAGCCCCTGAGTTTCGATCCGGATTCCCAACACGGCTCACTTCCTGGAAAGAGAAGGGCTTGTCGTGGGGTTCATCGGTGGAGCTGGATGGACTCCAGAAATGTATCCGGAGCATGGCGAGCAAGAAGCTCAAGCTTGTCAACATAGTCCAAGTTATGCTCATCCGCCGGACCCTCCCGTGTCAACAACGGGATTTTACCTTGTGGGAGTTCGACCCGGCCCAGCACCATACTCTGAGCGAGCTCTTTGATACGACGCACAAGGATGTCTGGAAGGTGTTGTTCAAGGGCGTCGAGGTCCCCCCTTCTCTCGCCGAGGACTACGGACTAAGCGCAAAGCGCCTAGCGCGTCCGGTGAGTTCAATACGTCCCGTAGGTCATTTATTTCCCCTAGCTTAATTATGCACGGGGTCTAATCTCCCTGCCTTTGATAGGACTGGGTGAGATGTCGGGGCATATTAATTGTCCGGCCCCTTTGCCCGAAGACACTGCAAGCGCTCTCCTGATGGAGATGCTGGCTCCGGCTCCTTACAAGGTGCCGGAGAAGACCAAGAAGGCCAAGGGAACCCGCAAGAGTTCCCGACGTCAGGTGTTATCGGACTCATCGTCCGATAACTCTGCGGCACACTCTTCCCCCGAAGACGAGGAGGAAGAAGAAGATGCTCCCCCTCTAGGCGGGGGAGACAAGAAAAGGAAGGCCTCCCCAACTGGGAAGGCCGAAGGGTCCAAGAAGGGGAGGACTCTCCTTCCGTACACCGCCGCCGACGAGGGCGAAGACGAGTGGTTGCCCCGGGCCAAGCCCCCGGGGAAATCGTAAGTATTCGGATACCAGAGTAACTCAAAGCATTCCTTTGTCGCACTGCTTTTCCTAACGCCAAACATGATTATGCAGGCCGCCGCGAACCAGCATCGATGTATGATCGGACGACTCCCTGGGCTCGTCGGACATGGATAGCGATCCAGTCCCGACCACCACCTCCCCTCATCCTGCTGACGACGTCGAGGTGCTGTCTCAAGAGGCACCGGGTCGAGGGGAGACAGTCCTGGAGGCGCCTCAAGGCGACCTTCCGGACTCCGAGAGCCGCGGGGACGGGGCCCCCGAGAGCTCCGAGTTCAGCCCTCAGCCGAACACCACGCCGGACCCTCCAGCGGTTCCGGGCTCGGGCAGGCGGCCTCCTTCTAAGAGGAGCAAGACGCATGTGCCGGTGACCTCTGTCCATCCAGAGGCGCCGGACAATCTGCTGGAAGCGCTTCGCAGCGCTTCCATCGACGAGGAGCACTGCACTATCGTGAGTGCGGTGATCCAGAAGGTTCAGTCCGCCAAGAGCGGATTGACTGAAGCATGTGCCGGCCTTCTAACAGGCTTTGAGGTAAGTGTTTTAAAATATAATAGAAATATTACCGCCTAGACAGTAGCCCCTGATGCTTTGTTAGGTGTTCACAAAGAAAAGCCGAACAGAGGATCAAATAATATCGCAGGAGTCTAATATAAGTATGTCAATATGCGTATGCAGGCTTCGCTGCTGACGTCCACCACACTGACTGCGGAGGTCGCCGTACTGAAGTAGGAGCTCGAGGGGTCCAGGAAAGAGCTCGGCCTTGCCAAGAGGCAGCTCGAGGAGAACAAGGGTAAGTAATACCCTATCTATAGATATGTATATATAAAAAAAGACGCGATTGCAAAATGACAGGATCATCGTATATTTGCCAGGGGCCACGACCGAGGTGGCGACCCTGAAGCAAGTGCTAGCCAATGCCGAAGATAAAGCGGCCAAGGAGCACACCGAGCGGGAAAAACAAGAGGCTCGTGTGGGCGAGGTGCAGCAAGAGCTCGAGGCTCTCGTGACAAAGCACGAGGCATTGGAGCTTGACTTGAAGACGCGAGAGTCTGAGCTTGCCGCGGCCCTCGAGAGCGCAAAGGGTGCCAAGGCCGAGGCCCAGAAGGCCCTCCAGGAGGTCGATGCAATGAAGAAGATAGCGGCGGGTAAGGCATTCTATATGCAGAGCAAGCATGTAAAAGTAACTTACCGATTACTTACCCGAATTCGGAGCTCTCCAGGAGCATTCACAGATTTGCCCCGCAGCGTGTCCGATGCCGCGCAGTTTTACCAGGCCGAGGAGGGAAGCTCAACGGAGAAGCTGTTCTGGTCTCAGTATACTAGGACCGAACACCCAATGCCTCTGAGCGACCAGCTAAAGTAGCTGGTCGAGCTGCACAAGGCGGCCGAACAGGCCATGAAGGGCCTGATAGTCCGGCTGTGGCCTGGCGGCGTCCTTCCGAACAGCTACTTCGGCCTGGTGAGGCGGCTTGTGGATGCCTGCCCACGGCTGGAGGTCATCAAGCGGTCCGTCTGCATCGAAGGTGCATGCTGGGCTTTCGCCCGTATGAAGGTGCAGTGGGCCAAGCTAGACGCTGTGAAGCTGATCAAGGAAGGGCCGCCACAGGGCAAGGAGCATCGCACCCCCGAAATTTATTATGAGGATGTCCTGAAGGGTGCCTGTCTTGTAGCGGACGAATGTTCAAAGGATGTAATATTTGAGTAAACTTGCTCGTTTTATCCTGTTTTTATGAAAACTTGTTTCATATGCGCTATGCAACGCTTGTTTGAATTTAAAATATTACCTTCTGTTTGGCTGTTTATCCAATCTGAGAGATGGCTAGTCCTCGGCTTCTGCCCCCATGCCACGAGTGCTAGGGTGTTCGGGATAAACCTGAGCACTCTTGTTCTCATATTTGGGTCCTTCGAGGGAGGTGCTCAGCACAATGAACAAGGCAACTGGACTAATAATGCTTTATCACTCTCACTTAGCCATAGAATTCTATAATTTTAAATTTCGGCAAAGCCCCTGGTATTCGGAAGGCCGAATTCGGGGCGCGATACACGCCTGTAAGCCGGACAGGGCTGGCCCCTCGCCCTAAGCTGCATAAGTCTTTAGGGACTCGAAAAACCTCGCCGAACAGCGACCAGTCTCTCGCCTTATCATGACAGTCAGTTTTAGCTTTCTCTACTAAGGTGCTAAGCCCGGCAGAACCGGAGCACAATCGCAATAGTTCTCCTAGCGCTACCTTAGCCGATAGAGCGGAACGTAAGGTATCAAAACATAGGAGCCAGGCAAACCCAACATTTGACCAAAGACATGATTCGGAGCTGATGCATATAATGCTATAAGTTCGGGATGCCGCACTTGTGAAAGTGTTCGGACTTTTCACACCGCATTGTGGGGTACGTAAGCCCCTGGTGTATTGGTCGTACCATAGTGTACGGGTGCAAGGCGTCATTAATGAACACACACACACATATATATATATAGGGAAAATAGATACTACCACCTAGTGGTAGTTACCCCTACCCTAGCAGCCATCCGATCTCGTTTTAGTTGTGGGCTGTGATTAACGGGTTCTGTTGTAAAACTAGTTGATTCATCTACCCCATGCTCGATAGGAAAAAAACAGCCAGATAATTCCAATTTCCATGCATGGCCCGGAATATAGCTAGCCAAGACGTTTTCAACTACTTGGCTACGTTCCAGATCTAGCCTCCTGTATGCATGCACGTACTTAAACTGTATATACTAGTTCACACTACATATTCTCTTCTAAAAAACTCCATATACTTACACATAGAAACATGTAGATACTAGACACTACATACTCTTCGGGAGTATATATATAATTACTTTTGGTTCGAAGAAAAGTATATATGATTGCTTAATTTCAGAAGAAAAAAATCATGTACTCTTGTTTCTTGAACGTACACACATACTACAACTAAAGGTAGTTTGCCGTTCCATTCTTCAAAAAACCTACTATATACTAAATAAAAAATACAACCTTTTCGAGCACATAGCTTGTATGCTAAGAAAATGAACATATACCGTTGGGTTTTTCTTTTATATTGATACTCCTTTCTACTGCTGGAAGTATACATATACCCCAAAATACACTTTCTCCAAACCACATATTCCTCTGTCCATACTACATACTCCCATATTATTTTTTGGTATATACTACCATACTATTTTTTCAGAATATACTACCAAACTACATACTATTTTTTTCAACAGCATATATTCCTCGGGTCATACTACATACTACCATACTATTCTTTGTAATATATTACCACTCTATTTTTTTCGGAATATACTACCATACTACATACTATTTTTTCAAAACATACTATAAAAATTGATGGCTCCAGTACATACCCAAGAGCATACACTATAATTTGTTCGCACGTAGGGATCGAGGTAGATAGAATATTTTGTGAGGCCATGCAGTAGTTTTGCCAACCTAGCAACACATAAAAAAACTAACACATACTTATCCATCTTGTGAGATACGGTGCATGCCTTCCACCGAAAAAAAAGAGAAAACGGTGCGGTGCATGCAGCCAACAAATTAGCCGGTCGTTAGCTAATCCTGCGCACCCTGTTACTGCCGGCTTCACCCGTGATTACTTGAAAACTTGGACGTACCGTCCGATCAGGGATTCCATTATCCCTAGATTTTTTTTTTCATTGGCCTAATTAGGTATGGCTGCTAGCGGGTTATAGGGTCCTGCCCACGTTCGCTACTCTCAGCGCACCCAGTTGCCTTGCTGCTATTAATGGGGACATGTGGAGGTCAAAGAAAGTGGTGGTAACTACTACTGCTTGTAGATAAAATTTGTCCTATATATATACATATATATAACAAGAATGCAATAATAGTCGTAATGTCATGCATTATTTATTAAAAAATTGCGTTAAAGCAGAGTGATACAGATAGTGCGATAAGCAAAGAGTAGGACTATGTCCCTTCCAAGGGCAAGCTGAGGAATGATGTTAAATTGAATATTTCACTCGTTACTGTAATCAACCTGGGAATTCCGTGGTATGACGTAGCTGTCTGCCTCCTTGGTTGTTGCATCGTGTGTTCGGCAATAGTGCTGCCGGACAGTGTTTCCAGAGATTAAGGTCCTGAAAGAAAAAGAAAAATAACCAAACGGGAAGCCCCTAGTGCGGTTTAGGCCGCGCCTTGGGGCGTGCCGCGGTTGTGCCCCCCTCCCCACCTGTGCCCATGATATTTTTAATGCGTAATTATGTACGCGCGGCACGAGTTTCGCCGCTGGGCTGGGATTGGGGTGGCCGTCGTATTGCTACGCGAGCTCAGATCGTGCCAGGCGGTCTATTTGCCGATTGCCCCGAGCGCGCTTGAAGGTGTCCGGGCTGTGAAGCGCCGAACTGGTTGATTGCCTTAAGAGGCTGCTTCGCGTTTCTGCTGCGAGGGCTGCGGTGTGCTCCTCTGTCCGGAGAGAGCGCTCTGTGTTTCCATTGACTGTAATGGCCCCGTGAGGTCTTGGCATCTTGAGCTTGAGGTATGCATAATGCGGTACTGCATTGAATCTAGCAAATGCGGTTCGCTCGAGCAGCGCGTGATAACCACTGCAGAACGGGACTATATCGAAGATTAAATCTTCACTTCAGAAGTTATCCGGGGATCCGAAGACCAGTTCCAGTGTAATTGAGCCTGTGCAATGGGCCTCTACACCTGGAATGACGCCCTTAAAGGTCGTTTTTGTGGGTTTGATCCTTGAGGGGTCTATACCCATTTGCGCACTGTGTCCTGATAAAGCAGGTTCAGGCTGCTGCCGCCGTCCATAAGGACTCGAGTGAGGTGAAATCCGTCGATAATTGGGTCTAGGATCAGTGCGGTGAATCCGCCATGACGGATACTAGTGGGGTGGTCCCTGCGATCGAAGGTGATCGGACAGGAGGACCAAGGGTTGAACTTTGGGGCAACTGGCTCCAACGCATATACGTCCCTGAGCGCATGCTTCGCTCCCTCTTGGGGATGTGGGTTGCGTATATCATGTTCACCGTCCGCACTTGCGGGGGAAACCTCTTCTGTCCTCCAGTGTGCGGCTGCCGGGGCTCCTCCTCGTCATCGCTATGCGGCCCCCTATCCTTGTTTTCGGCAATTAACTTGCCGGCCTGCTTGAACACCCAACAATCCCTGTTGGTGTGATTGGCTGGCTTGTCTGGGGTGCCGTGTATTTGACATGAGTGATCGAGTATATGATCCAAGCTGGACGGCCCCGGCGTACTTTGTTTGAATGGCTTTTTCCGCTGACCGGGTTTAGAGCCTTTGAATCCGGCATTGACTGTCGTATCCTCAGTATTTTTGCTGTTAATGCGGTGCTTATGCTTGTTGCGATGTGACATGCTATTGCCGTCCTTGGTATCTGAGGTACCATGGTTCTTTGATATGTTATTACTACGAGCCAGCCAGCTGTATTCTCCCGCACAAAAGCGGGTCATGAGCGTTGTGAGAGCTGCCATAGATTTTGGCTTTTCCTGAGCAAGGTGCCGGGCTAGCCACTCGTCTCGGATGTTGTGCTTGAAAGCCGCTAAGGCCTCCGCATCCGGACAATCGACGATGTGATTTTTCTTTGTAAGGAACCGAGTCCAGAATTGCCTGACCAACTCTTCTGGCTGCTGAATTACGTGGCTTAAATCATCAGCGTCTGGTGGTCGCACATAAGTGCCCTAAAAGTTGTCGAGGAATGCGGCTTCCAGATCTTCCCAACAGCTAATGGAGTCCGCTGGCAAGCTGTTAAGCCAATGACGTGCTGGTCCTTTGAGCTTTAGTGGGAGGTATTTGATGGCGTGTCACTCTCAATGAAAGCACCAATGTCGGTGTCAAAACCGGCGGATCTCGGGTAGGGGGTCCCGAACTGTGCGTCTAGGCCGGATGGTAACAGGAGGCAGGGGACACGACGTTTTACCCAGGTTCGGGCCCTCTTGATGGATGTAAAACCCTACGTCCTGCTTGATTGATATTGATGATATGGGTAATACAAGAGTAGATCTACCACGAGATCAGAGAGGCTAAACCCTAGAAGCTAGCCTATGGTATGATTGTATATTGTGATTGTTGTCCTACGGACTAAAACCCTTCGGTTTATATAGACACCGGAGAGGGTTAGGGTTACACAAGGTCGGTTACAAAGGAGGATATATCCATATCCGTATTGCCTAGCTTGCCTTCCACCCCAAGTAGAGTCCCACCCGGACACGAGACGAAGTCTTCAATCTTGTATCTTCATAGTCTAACAGCCCGGCCAATGGAGATAGTCCGGCTGTCCGGAGACCCCGTAATCCAGGACTCCCTCAGTGTCCAACATAGTATATTTATATGTGAACCTCTCTTTCTTTATTACTTCCTATTAATTGCAACGATGACCGAAACTATGTTTGTCAACTCTCGACAACTTTTATTCATCATACTCTTTATATGTGAGCTCATTACTCTCCATAAGATCCATATGATCTCTTTATTTCTTTTTATTCTTTCTCTTTTTATTTTATTCCCTCAAGATCATAGCAAAATAATCATGCCCTTGACTCAACACTAACCTTTATTATATATAGCTCACGGACTCGATTACATAGAAGGATCATAAAGCAAAAACTCACAACTAGATCATACTAAAACTTTATTCTACTAGATCAAGATATTATCAAAAGGATCAAACTAAGAAAAACGGTAAAGATAAAAGTGATGGTGATACGATACCGGGGCACTCCCCCAAGCTTGGCAGTTACCAAGGGGAGTGCCCATACCAGATACTCAGTTCTTCTTTGTTGGTGAAGAAGGTGTAGTTGTTGATGATGTAGGCTTGTCGTCCCTCTTCCAAGGCATAGGCTCACCATCATAGAAGGATGATTGAGTCTCTTGAATCCTAAAATCTGCAGCCAAACTCATCCTCTTGAATCTATATTCATACTCATAGTTTTGATTTTGTAGGTCATAGATCTGGGCTTGGAGGTGCTCGATTTTCTCATGAAGCTTGAAGATGGCCTCCCCAATGTCCTTGATGTCCAGCTTGTGGTTGTTGGTGAACTCCGTGATCATAATGTGATTGTAGTCGAGTCCACGCTCGACCATCTCCTGACACTTGAAACTTGTTGCTCCAATGCCTCGAGCCCTGCCTCCGTGCTTCCAGTCCTCCTTGGTCCCTCAACATCGCGGATGTGCAACAACCCTTCACGCATCTCAATGGTTTGAGGGTGTTGCAGAACCTCCACGAGGTAGGGGTTGATGACCTTCTCGAAGAACTTGTCCTTGGGGGCACTTGAAGACGACCTCACGACCTAGATCTGTCAGAAAAATAGCTCGAAACAAAGACAAGAGATATTTGCATGATACGGTGGTCAAAACCCTCAGGAGATTATATAATGAATTTTTACCGACCAAAAGAAGTATCGTGCAAGAAAACGGAGTCCCGAGAGCACACGAGGTGCCCACGAGGCAGGGAGCGCACCCATGGGGGTAGGGCGCGCCTCCCACCCTCGTGGGAGCCTCGTGTCCTTCCCGGACTGCTTCTTATTTTCCTATTTTTCTAAATATTCCAAAATGGAGAAAAACTGCCATTAGAACAGTTTTGGAGTCGGTTTACTTACCGTACCACATACCTATTCCTTTTCAGAGTCTGAAACGTTTCGGAAAGTGTCCCTTATGTATTCCTCTGGGGTTACGGTTTCGATAATATTAGTTTCAACATTTATAGGATTACCTGAGATATAATGTTTAATTCTTTGACCGTTCACCACCTTCGGATTTGTGCCTTCAAAGTTGTTGATTTTTATGGCACTGGAACGATAGACCTCCTCGATAACGTAAGGACCTTCCCATTTAGAGAGAAGTTTTCTTGCAAAAAATCTTAAACGAGAGTTGTATAACAATACATAATCACCTACATTAAACTCACGCTTTTGTATCCTTTTGTCATGCCATCTTTTAACTTTTTCTTTAAACAGCTTGGCATTCTCATAGGCTTGGGTTCTCCATTCATCCAGTGAGCTAATGTCAAATAACCTCTTCTCACCGGCAAGTTTAAAATCATAATTGAGCTCTTTAATAGCCCAATATGCCTTATGTTCTAGTTCGAGAGGTAAGTGACATGTTTTTCCATAAACCATTTTATACGGAGACATACCCATAGGATTATTATATGCAGTTCTATAGGCCCATAATGCATCATCAAGTTTCTTGGACCAATTCTTCCTGGATCTATTAACAGTATTTTGCAAAATTAATTTGAGCTCTCTGTTACTCAATTCTACTTGACCACTAGACTGCAGGTGATAAGGAGATGCAATTCTATGATTAACATCATACTTAGCAAGCATTTTACGAAAGGCACCATGAATAAAATGTGAACCACCATCAGTCATTAAACATCTAGGGACTCCAAACCTCTGAAAAATAACTTCTTTAAGCATCTTAATAGAGGTGTTATGATCAACACTACTAGTTGGAATAGCTTCTACCCACTTAGTAACGTAATCAACAGCAACTAAAATATGTGCATACCCATTAGAGCAAGGAAATGGTCCCATATAATCAAAGCCCCAAACATCAAATGGTTCAATAACAAGTGAATAATTCATAGGCATTTCTTGACGTCTACTAATATTACCAATTCTTTGACATTCATCACAAGACAAGACAAACTTACGGGCATCCTAGAAGAGAGTGGGCCAATAAAAACCGGATTGCAATACCTTATGTGCAGTTCTATCTCCAACATGGTGTCCTCCATAAGCCTCGGAGTGACACTTGCGTAGGATCTGTTCCTGTTCATGCTCAGGTACACAACGTCTAATAATACAATCTACTCCTTCTTTATAAAGATGTGGGTCATCCCAAAAGTAATGTCTCAAATCATAGAAGAAATTTTTCTTTTGCTGGTATGTGAGACTGGGTGGTATAAATTTAGCAAGAATATAATCAGCATAAACAGCATACCATGGAGCAGTTCGAGAAGCATTTATGACATTTAATTGTTCATCAGGAAAGCTATCATCAATAGGTAGTGGGTCATCAAGAACATTTTCTAACCTAGACAAGTTGTCTGCAACGGGGTTCTCAGCTTCCTTTCTGTCAATAACATGCAAATCAAATTCTTGTAGCAGGAGAACCCATCTAATAAGTCTAGGTTTAGCATCTTTCTTTTCCATAAGGTATTTAATAGCAGCATGATCAGTGTGAATAGTTACTTTAGAATCAACAATATAAGGTCTGAATTTATCACAAGCAAATACAACTGCTAAAAATTCTTTTTCAGTTGTAGCATAATTTCTCTGGGCATTGTCTAGAGTTTTACTAGCATATTGAATCTTATCAACTCTTTGTCCTAGAACAACACCTACAACATAATCACTAGCATCACACATAATTTCAAAGGGTAAATTCCAATCAGGCGGCTGAACAATAGGTGCAGAAATCAATGCTTTCTTAAGTATTTCAAATGCTTATACACAATCATCATCAAAGACAAAAGGAATATCTTTTTGTAATAGATTAGTCAGAGACCGAGAAATTTTTGAGAAGTCCTTAATGAACCTCCTATAAAAACCGGCGTGACCGAGGAAGCTTCTTATACCTTTAATGTCCTTGGGACATGGCATCTTTTCAATCGACTTCAGCTTTATCAACTTCAATGCCTCTTTCAGAAATTTTATGCCCCAAGACAATACCCTTGTTAACCATAAAGTGGCATTTCTCCCAATTCAGAACAAGATTAGTTTCTTCACATCTCTGCAAAACTCGATCAAGGTTGCTCAAGCAATCATCAAAAGAGGATCCATAAATGGAGAAATTGTCCATGAAAACCTCACATATCTTTTCACAAAAGTCAGAAAATATAGCCATCATGCATCTTTGAAAGATAGCAGGTGCATTACATAAACCAAAAGGCATACGACTATAAGCAAAAGTACAGAAAGGGCAAGTAAAAGTGGTCTTTGCTTGATCATCAGCTGACACAGGTATTTGAGAGAAACCAGAGTAACCATCTAGAAAGAAAAAATGTGTATGTTTGGATAATCTTTCTAGCATTTGATCAATAAAAGGTAAGGGGTAATGATCTTTTTAGTAGACTTATTTAATTTGCGGAAATCAATTACCATCCTATAAATGTAATAATTCTTTGCGGAATCAATTCATCTTTATCATTAGGAACGACAGTGATACATCCCTTCTTAGGGACACAATGGACAGGACTTACCCACTGACTATCAGCAACGAGATAAATTATATTTTCCTCAAGGAGCTTTAGTATTTCTTTTCTTACCACTTCTTTCATCTTAGGATTCAGCCGTCGTTGGTGATCAATAACTGGGTTGGCGTCTTTCTCTAAGTTTATTTTGTGTTGACATAGAGTGAGACAAATGCCCTTAAGATCATCAAGAGTATATCCAATAGCAGCACGGTGCTTCTTCAGAGTTTTCAATAATTTTTCTTCCTCATGCTCTGAAAGGTTAGCACAAATAATAACAGGATATATCTTCTTTTCATCAAGATAAGCATATTTAAGAGTATGAGGCAATGGTTTAAGCTCAAACACGGGATCACCCTTGGGTGGAGGAGGATCCCCTAGGATTTCAACAGGCAAATTGTGTTTTAGAATGGGTCTTTGTTTAAATAACATTTCATCTATTTCCCTTCTTTCATTCATAAACTTATCATTCTCATGGTCTAGCAAATATTGTTCTAAAGGATCATTAGGAGGCACAACAATAGAAGCAAGACCAATTATTTCATCTTTACTAGGCAATTCTTCATCATGGGGTTTTCTACGGAATTTAGAAAAATTAAACTCACGAGACATATCATCCAAACCAATAGTAACAACAGCCTTCTTGCAATCTATCTTAGCATTAACAGTATTCAAGAAGGGTCTACCAAATATAATGGGACAAAAGCTATCTTGAGGGGAACCAAGAACAAGGAAATCAGCTGGATATTTAGCCTTCCCACACAAGACTTCAATGTCTCTAACAATCCCAATTGGTGAAATAGTATCTCTATTAGCAAGCTTAATGGTAACATCGATATCTTCTATCCCAACTGGTGCAATATCATGCATAATTTCTTTGTATAAGGAAATAGGTATTGCACTAGCACTAGCACCCATATAACACAAGCCATGATAAAAATGATCTCCTATTTTAACAGAAATAACAGGCATGCCTACCACAGGTCTATGTTTATCTTTAGCACCAGGTTTAGCAATTCTAGCAGTCTCATCACAAAAGTAAATAACATGCCCATCAATATTATCAGCCAAGAGATCTTTAAACATAGCAATATTAGGTTCAACTTTAATTTCCTCAGGGGGTTTGTGTGCCCTAATATTACTCTTGTTGACTACAGTTGAAGCTTTAGCATGATCCTTAATTCTAACAGGGAAATGTGGTTTCTCAACATAAGCAGTGGAGACAACAGGATCATCATAAGTGATAGTTTTTTCTTCAACTTTAATAGGTGCAACTACTTTTGTTTCAATGCGAGGATTATATTTAAACCACTTCTCCTTAGGGAGATCAACATGAGTAGCAAAAGATTCACAGAAAGAAGCTACTATCTCAGAGTCAAGTCCATATTTAGTGCTAAACTTACGGAAAACATCAGTATCCATAAAAGATTTAACACAATCAAACTTAGGTGTCATACCTGACTCCTTACCTTCGTCGAGATCCCAATCTTCGGAGTTGCGTTTAATTCTATCCAATAAATTCCGTTTGAATTCAATAGTCTTCATCATAAAGGAACCAATACAAGAAGTATTGAGTATGCAGCGATTGTTGTCAGAAAGCCGAGCATAAAAGTTTTGAATAATCATTTCTCTTGAGAGCTCATGATTGGGACATGAATATAACATCGACTTAAGCCTCCCCCAAGCTTGAGCGATGCTTTCTCCTTCGCTAGGCCAAAAATTATATATATAATTACAGTCACGATGAACAAGATGCATAGGATAAAACTTGTGATGGAATTCCAATTTCAACCGTTTGTAGTCCCATGATCCCATATCATTACATAGCCTATACCATGTCAATGCATCTCCCTTCAAAGATAAAGGGAAGACCTTCTTCTTGATAACATCATTGGGCATACCTGCAAGCTTAAATAATCTACATAGATTAAGTGTAAGTTGGGATGCAATGTTCCATCTCCTGCAAAAGGATTAGCCAGCAGTTTCTCTATCATATCCGAAGGAATTTCGAAGTAAACATTTTCATTTTCAGTAGGTATAGTAGGTTGAGGAGCAACTATTTGCTCTACCGGTCGGGGTGAAGATACCTCGAACAAGCCCCTCAAAGGATTACTTTCCATGGTAACAAGTGATAGTAAATTTCAGCACACTATATAAATTTTTCCTTACCAAATTCCACCTACCAAAGGCGGTTCACTCCCCGGCAACGGCGCCAGAAAAGAGTCTTGATGACCCACAAGTGTAGGGGATATATCGTAGCCTTTTTGATTAGTAAGAGTGTCAAACCCAATGAGGAGCAGAAGGAAATGATAAGCGGTTTTCAGCAAGGTATTCTCTGCAAGCACTGAAATTATCGGTAGCCGATAGTTTTGTGATAAGGTAATTTGTAACGAGTAACAAGTAGTAAAAGTAAATAACGTGAAGCAAGATGGCCCAATCCTTTTTGTAGCAAAGGACAAGCCTGGACAAACTCTTATATGAAGGAAAGCGCTCCCGAGGACACATGGGAATTATCATCAAGCTAGTTTTCATCACGTTCATATGATTCGCGTTCGGTACTTTGATAATTTGATATGTGGGTGGACCGGTGCTTGGGTACTGTCCTTACTTGGACAAGCATCCCACTTATGATTAACCCCCATTGCAAGCATCCGCAACTACAACAGAAGTATTAAGGTAAACCTAACCATAGCATGAAACATATGGATCCAAATCAGCCCCTTACAAAGCAACGCATAAAGTAGGGTTTAAGCTTCTGTCACTCTAGCAACCCATCATCTACTTATTACTTCCCAGTGCCTCCCTCTAGGCCCAAACAATGGTGAAGTGTCATGTAGTCGACGTTCACATGACACCACTAGAGGGATAACAACATACATCTCATCAAAATATCGAACGAATACCAAATTCACATGACTACTAATAGCAAGACTTCTCCTATGTCCTCAGGAACAAGCGTAACTACTCACAAAGCATATTCATGTTCATAATCAGAGGGGTATTAATATGCATAATGGATCTGAACATATAATCTTCCACCAAGTAAACCAACTAGCATCAACTACAAGGAGTAATCAACACTACTAGCAACCCACAGGTACCAATCTGAGGTTTGGATACAAAGATTGGATACAAGAGATGAACTAGGGTTTTAGATAAGATGGTGGTGGTGAAGATGTTGATGGAGATTGACCCCCTCCCGATGAGAGGATTGTTGGTGATGACGATGGTGATGATTTCCCCCTCCCGGAGGGAAGTTTCCCCCGCAGAACAGCTCCGCCAAAGCCCTAGATTGGTTCCGCCAAGGTTCCGCCTCTTGGCAGCGGAGTCTCGTCCCGAAAGCTTTCTTTTGTTTTTTCTCGAACGAAAGACCTCATATAGTAGAAGATGGGCATCGGAGGGACACCAGGGGGCCCACGAGGCAGGGGGGCGCGCCCAGGGGGGTAGGGCGCGCCCCCACCCTCGTGGCTGGTGGGTGGCCTCCTCTGGTACTTCTTGCGCTCACTATTTTTTTATATATTCTGGAAATAACTTCCGTGAAGTTTCAGGACTTTTGGAGCTGTGCAGAATAGGTCTCTAATATTTGTCCTTTTCCAGCCCAAAATCCCAGCTGCCGGCATTCTCCCTCTTCATGTAAACCTTGTAAAATAAGAGAGAATAGGCATAAGTATTGTGACATAATGTGTAATAACAGCCCATAATGCAATAAATATCGATATAAAAGCATGATGCAAAATGGACGTATCAACTCCCCAAATTTAGACCTCGCTTATCCTCAAGCGAAAGCCGAAATCGAAAAATATGTCCACATGTTTAGAGATAGAGGTGTCGATAAAAATAAAATACGGACATGAGGCTAAATACCGATATAAAAGCATGATGCTAAATGGACGTATCATGGAACCAAATAACAATTATTTAGGTCTAAAACTAATCCCGAAGGTAGATGTAGAGATAGCGTGCTGACGGCGATCACATCGACTTTGGAACCATTTCCCACGCGCATCGTCACCTCGTCCTTAGCCAATCTTTGCTTAATCCATAGCCCCTGTTTCGAGTTGCAAATATTAGCAACAGAACCGGTATCAAATACCCATGCACTACTGTGAGCATTAGTAAGGTACACATCAATAACATGTATATCGAATATACCTTTCACTTTGCCATCCTTCTTCTCCGCCAAATACTTGGGGCAGTTCCGCTTCCAGTGACTAGTCCCTTTGCAGTAGAAACACTCAGTCTCAGGCTTAGGTCCAGACTTGGGTTTCTTCACTTGAGTAGCAATTGGCTTGCTGTTCTTCTTGAAGTTCTCCTTCTTCCCTTTACCCTTTTTCTTGAAACTGGTGGTCTTGTTGACCATCAACACTTGATGCTCCTTCTTGATTTCTAACTCCGCAGCCTTTAGAATTGCGAAGAGCTCAGGAATCGTCTTATCCATCCCTTGCATATTATAGTTCATCATGAAGATCTTGTAGCTTGGTGGCAGTGATTGAAGAACTCTGTTAATGACACTATAATCAGGAAGATTAACTCCCAGGTGAGTCAATTGGTTGTGGTACCGAGACATTTTGAGTATATGTTCACTGACAGAACTATTCTCCTCCATTTTACAACTGTAGAACTTATTGGAGACTTCATATCTCTCAATTCGGGCATTTGCTCGAAATATTAACTTCAACTCCTGGAACATCTCATATGCTCCATGACGTTCAAAATGTCGTTGAAGTCTCGGTTCTAAGCCGTAAAGCATGGCACACTCAACTATCGAGTAGTCATCATCTTTGCTCTGCCAGGTGTTCACAACATCTGACGTTGCTCCCGCAGCGGGTTTGTCACCTAGCGGTGCTTCCAGGATGTAATTCTTCTGTGCAGCAATGAATATAATACTCAAGTTACGGGCCCAGTCTGTGTAGTTGCTACCATCATCTTTCAACTTAGCTTTCTCTAGGAACGCATTAAAATTCAACAGAACAACAACACGGGCCATCTATCTACAACAACACAGACATGCGAAAAATACTACCAGGTACTAAGTTCATGATAAATTAAAGTTCAATTAATCAAATTACTTAAGAACTCCCACTTAGATAGACATCTCCCTAATCATCTAAGTGATCACGTGATCCACATCAACTAAACCATGTTCGATCATCACGTGAGATGGAGTAGTTTTTAATGGTGAATATCACTATGTTGATCATATCTACTATATGATTCACGCTCGACCTTTCGGTCTCAGTGTTCCGAGGCCATATCTGCATATGGTAGGCTTGTCAAGTTTAACACGAGTATTCTGCGTGTGCAAAACTGGCATGCACCCGTTGTATGTGAACGTAGAGGTTATCACACCCGATCATCACGTGGTGTTTCGGCACGACGAACTGTAGCAATGGCGCATACTCAGGGAGAACACTTATACCTTGAAATTTAGTGAGAGATCATCTTATAATGCTACCGCCGAACTAAGCAAAATAAGATGCATAAAGGATAAACATCACATGCAATCAATATAAGTGATATGATATGGCCATCATCATCTTGTGCCTTTGATCTCCATCTCCAAAGCACCGTCATGATCACCATCTTCACCGGCTTGACACCTTGATCTCCATCGAAGCATCGTTGTCGTCTCGCCAACTATTGCTTCTACGACTATCGCTGCCGCTTAGTGATAAAGTAAAGCAATTACTTGGCGGTTGCATTTCATACAATAAAGCGACAACCATATGGCTCTTGCCAGTTGCTGATAACTGTGTTACAAAACATGATCATCTCATACAATAAAATTTAGCATAATGTCTTGACCATATCACATCACAACATGCCCTGCAAAAACAAGTTAGACATCCTCTACTTTGTTGTTGCAAGTTTTACGTGGCTGCTACGGGCTGAGCAAGAACCGTTCTTACCAACGCATCAAAAACCACAACGCGGTATAGTGATTGCTTTTTGATCTTCAGAAAGAACCCTATTCATTGAATCTGATTCAACTAAAATTGGAGAAACTAATACCCACCAGCCACCTGTGTGCGACGCACGTCGGTAGAACCAGTCTCGGGTAAGTGTACGCGTAATGTCGGTCTGGACTTCTTCTTCCAACAATACCGCTGAATCAAGAATCAACTAGTGACAGCAAGCAATATGTATATACCCACGCTCACAACTCCTTTGTGTTCTACTTGTGCATATAACATCTACACATAGACCTGGCTTGGATACCACTGTTGGGGAACGCAGTAATTTCAAAAAAAATATCCTACGCACATGCAAGATCTATCATGGTCATGCATAGCAACGAGAGGGGAACAGTGTTGTCCACGTACCCTCATAGACCGTAAGCAGAAGCGTTATGACAACGCGGTTCATATAGTCGTACATCTTCACGATCCGACCAATCCTAGTACCGAAAGTACGGCACCTCCACGATATGCACATGTTCAGCTCGGTGACGTCCCATGAACTCTCGATCTAGATGAGTGTCGAGGGAGAGCTTCGTCAGCACGACGACGTGATGACGGTGATGATGAAGCTACCGACGCAGGGCTTCGCCTAAGCACTACGACAATATGACCGAGGTGGATTATGGTGGAGGGGGGCACCACACATGGCTAAGAGATCAATGATCAACTTGTGTGTACTAGGGTGCCCCCTGCCCCCGTATATAAAGGAGAAAGGGGGAGGCCGGCCGGCCCTTGGGGCGCGCCGGGAGAGGAGGAGTCATCCTCCTAGTAGGAGTAGGACTCCCCTTTTCCTAGTCCTACTAGGAGGGGGAAAGGAAGGAGGAGAGGGAGAAGGAAAGGGGGGCGCCGCCCCCCTTCCCTAGTCCAATTCGGACTAGAGGGGGCGGCTTGCCCTGGCTGGTCCTCTCTCTCTCTCTCCACTAAGGCCCATGTGGCCCATTAGTTCCCCCCCCCCCCGAGGGGGGGGGGTTCCGGTAACCCTCCGGCACTCCGGTTTTCTCTGAAATCACCCGGAACACTTCCGGTGTCCGAATATAGCCGTCTAATATATCAATCTTTATGTCTCGACCATTTCGAGACTCCTCGTCATGTCCATGATCATATCTGGGACTCCGAGCTACCTTCGGTACATCAAAACACATAAACTCATAATACCGATCGTCACCGAACGTTAAGCGTGCAGACCCTACGGATTCGAGAACTATGTAGACATGACCGCGACTCATCTCCGGTCAATAACCAATAGCGGAACCTGGATGCTCATATTGGTTCCTACATATTCTACGAAGATCTTCATCGGTCAAACCGCACAACAACATATGTTGTTCCCTTTGTCATCGGTATGTTACTTGCCCGAGATTCGATCGTCGGTATCTCAATACCTAGTTCAATCTCGTTATCGGCAAGTCTCTTTACTCGTTCCGTAATGCATCATAACGTAACTAACTCATTAGTCACATTGCTTGCAAGGCTTCTAGTGATGTGCATTATCGAGAGGGCCCAAAGATACATCTCCAATACTTGGAGTGACTAATCCTAATCTCGATCTATGCCAACTTAACAAACACCATCGGAGACACCTGTAGAGCATATTTATAGTCACCTAGTTATGTTGTGACGTTTGATAGCACACTAAGTGTTCCTCCGGTATTCGGGAGTTGCATGATCTCATAGTCATAGGAACATGTATAAGTTATGGATAAAGCAATAGCAACAAACTAAACGATCATCGTGCTAAGCTAACGGATGGGTCAAGTCAATCACATCATTCTCTAATGATGTAATCCCGTTAATCAAATGACAACTCATGTCTATGGTTAGGAAACATAACCATCACTGATTCAACGAGCTAGTCAAGTAGAGGCATACTAGTGACATTCTGTTTGTCTATGTATTCACACATGTACTAAGTTTCCGGTTAATATAATTCTAGCATGAATAATAAACATTTATCATGATATAAGGAAATATAAATAACAACTTAATTATTGCCTCTAGGGTATATTTCCTTCAGCATGAAATGAAGCACGCAGCGTGCTGCCAAAACATCGAGCCCCTTGAGTTCCTTCCTACAGAGTCCGCAAATACGACCAACCATGCATCCCACAACAAGTCATCCTCCTTCACTGAGTACCCCACTATCCTGCTTACTCTAGCAAATAACAAGAAGTAAAAAAAGCTCAATGGCATTTGACCGAACACCTGTTGGGCATGGTGTTCGCCATGGACGTTATCAGCAGGGCGGAGGGACCTTGGGTGGATGGCGGCATAGTCCAAGGAGGGCAGGCGCGTTGGTGGGGGCTGCAGATGTCCTGTGATGTCTAGGTGGCATCCGAAGAGGCACAACCACAATGTTGGACGAGGAGGATGAGGATGCAAAGTATGAGGGAGTAGGGGCAGAGTTGAAGAAAAGTGAATCAGAATGGGATTTGAGTGGGTCGGGGGTGTCGGAGTCCTACGTGTCGGCGGTTTGAACTCCCCCCCCCCCCAATTCAGTTTGCTCCAATTTGCGGGAAAATGGAGTCCGGACCGGTCTGTGAACCAATGGGGTGCCGTGTTGGATGACAAAATAGGTCCAAACAACTCGATCCGAACGGATGCAGGCGGTTTAAAGGTCAATGTTGGAGACACCCTAAGACACCAATAGAGACATAAGAGATCACAAACAGACGTCACACACACACATGTATGTATGTATGTAGACCATTCACAGAGGGCTGTATTCATCCTTGTCTGCCAACAGATGAATCCAGTGACCATGTGTGCAATATGTGCCAACGTGAGAAATAATGCACGAGTATATGCCTACCTGCTTCATTATAACTTGGCAGCACTTATATTCATAAGTTAGTGCAAAAATGCAGTGTCTATTTGGCACTCGACACAAAAGTAATTGGGCTTCAATCAGATTTTATGAAAAATAGAGAGATGGCATGTGTTTTTCCTTTTTTCTTAGGGATGAAATTAGTTGGACCATTCAATCGTAGTAACTTTTTTTAACAGAGTATAGGTCCTTTGTGGATGGACATCACATGCTGACACAAGAACTCAAAGAAAAGATAACTACAACTTGGCCCTGACCTTTTTATGGAGAGCCTCAATAGAGAAACTACATTATAATCGGGTGTAAAAACTACCTGAATGCAAAACCAATTGCACTGACACCGGAGGCAAACCACTTGGTTTGATGTAACCATCATTGCCTTCGAAGGATATGCATAGCTCATCAGAGAAGGACACCATGGACTCTATATCAAAGGACAATTACCTCCCTTTTGGAAATTATGGCTGCGGTGAAGACCCGAGCGGTAGCTTCAACCCAAAACCAGCGGTGACGAACAGCTGCCTAAACACTACACTTCAGTAATCCCTCCCTCCCCCTCTATCCTTCCACCACCACGATGAAGAGAAGAGAGGAGGAGGAGAGGCTGAGGCTCCTCCAGATCAGGGGTGACTAGGGCCTCTGGTTTGACCATCTCCCCAACTCGAACAACTTTTCCTCTGACCAACATGGTTGCGATGAAGACTGGAGTGGTAGCTTCAATGCAAACACCAGGGGTGACGAACTGTAGCCCAGACACTACACTCCGGTAATCCACCCCCTATCTTCCCACCACGACGAGTAGAAGAGAGGAGGAGGAGAGGCTAAAGCTCCTCCAAATCAGGGATGACTCCCCAACTCGAACAATTTTTCCTAACGAGGAGAGGATAACCAAGATCAGCTTTATTTAGAGAAGCAAAAGGGGGCGGGTTAGTGAGGGCGTTGGCGGTGAAACAACTCGTTGCCATATGGATCTGGCCAAGAGGTGCCAACTTAGGAGTGTAATCTTGTCCGGCCCTCTACCTTGCCTACATCACCATGAATGAAAGGGAGAGGAGATAGAGGAGGAATCATGGTGGATCTAGATCTGATTGCCTCTTTATTTGGCAGGAGAAGCACAGCAAAGCAAACCCTACTACTACACATGGGTACGGCCTCTTCCCCCCATTCCGGCTGACAACGCGAGTGGAAGAGGGAGGAATAATGCTGATCGGAGTCTACGACATGAGCCTGACTTCACTCAGAGCTCAGCCTACATGAATGGGGTAAAGGAAGAAAGAAAGTGTCATTGATGAACACCGCATGTGCTTACAAATCCCTTATTGCTTTGATGGTCTAATAACATAGAATACGTAAGTAATTTGCTATCATGAACTCTATTTATAGTTCAGTACTTCAGGTGATTGCTTTTGTTACTATACATAGTTTCAAACATACTTGATCCATGACATGAAATTTTTAGGTCAAATACTTTTTAGTGTTATGTCCATGAGGATATGCTTAACAAAATTGATCATGAAAAATAATGACTTCAAATGGGACCATGAAACAAGCCACATCATTTGTTTTCGAAAAAGAGGATAACTCCCGGCCTTTGCATCAAAAGATGCATATAGCCATATATTATTCAAGAAAGAAAATCACGCAACGGAACAAATTCGACCCGAAAAATAAAACCCGAGGCCATGCCTCGCGAGAGTAGTGCCGTCAGACAACCACTAACCATATGGTAAAAGTCCACAACAACAAAAAAGTATACAACTCCTAGGCTAAGCCTTCAAGAGGGAAATACCGCACGTGTGCTAATTGTGACAAGTCCAAACATAGGTCAGTCATGGGATTTTCATCCTCAAAGTTGAGATTTAATCCACCACCTTCAACAAGAACACAACGCAGACGCCCGTCGCTCATCATCGGCCAACTCAAAATAAATACATAAACAACACATCGGTAATGGCTTCTCCGTGACAACAATAATGTAACTAGAAAAATAAATAAAGCATCGGTAATAGCTTGACAAACATAGACTAGTTTGCTTCATGTGATCGTGGTCATCATCAAAGCATATATGTGTGACAAGTCATCATGATATGAACTAGTAACAGAGTGAACAAGCCTTTGCCTTTTCTTAGGGACCCTTTTCTTCTTTCGTCAACGTGGACAAGTCATCATATACATATTGATTATAATTCCTTCCTCATATTGTAATTAGACTGTCTCCATTATGCTAAAGCCATGCTACATTTGCAACACTAAACTACAAGCAAACTACATTTTTGCGATCCCTGTAGTGTTTAATTTTCTTTGACATCGACAGTGTGCCTACCCAAACTACATTTCCTTGTTTTCCAAGTTGTCAACCACATAGCACCAGCTCATGTGGATCCGATGGAAAAGAAGATATCCATCTGCCAAGCATGGCATTAGTCCTATCATGTTGATCGAGCAATACCAAAAGCACTGAGCACCACCAGCCATATAAATTTGGCTAAAGAAGAGCCAAAAATAGCACATATGTACAATTTTCTGGGTAAAGGAAGTCGCGACAATGAAGGTCTATTTTCTAATGAGATCATCAATATGAAAACCACTATACACAAAAGGGAGAGATACAATGAGCAAAGTAAGGTAGAGGCTACCAAGATGGTAAATTGAGCACCCCCAATAACCATAGAGTAGGTGTGATTATATCAGGGGTGCCACCGGTATTCATGGCGCAATATCCCTCCTTGAGGACAAAATAAATCAATGTCTCAACATATTTCAAATATTTTCTCGCTTGTTTGTATCAGGACCGGCCAAGGCAATTAAAATATTATTTTTACAAAATGTTTTGGATTGTATTCATATTGCATAACATTACAACAGTTTTGCTTCGTTATGTCTCAATCGATGCTACCTTCCTTTGATTTTGCATAGAGATTTGTATAAAAAATATATTTTCAGTTTCTCTTTTTCTTCTTACATAGTATATCACTTGACTGAGACTTAGTTAAGTCTCAGTCGACTGAGACCTAGCCACACCCGACAACACATATGGCAAATTATTGGGGACGTTGACTTTATTTTTGCGGGGAGCTAGGGAACTTTGACCACATTTCTAGAAAAAAGTGAAAGCATTTATGGCATCAAATTAGTATCACTAGATTCGTTTTAAAATGTACTTTGATAATATATCAATTTGATTTCATATATGTTACTACTATTTTCCATAAAGTTGGTCAAAATTTTAAAATTCGCGAACGAATGGAGTACATATGCATTCAATTGAAAACATAGGACCTACACCCCGCAAAAAAACATACACCTACCACACCAACCAGTCAGTGACCACGCAGACGCAAAGCCACCAGCCAGCTGCATTCCACGATCATATCGCTTGCTTGTTCGTTCGTGGCTATATATGTATCTCCCTCCTCCTCTCGGCGTTGCGTTGCTCCTTGCTCGATCGCGTCCCAGGAAATTAAGCTCTCGATAGGCCGCCCCTGATCGACTCTGGACATGGCGGGGCGCAGCGACGACGTGGCCGTGATGACCGTGGCGGAGTATGAGGCAAGGAGGAGGAGGCGGGCGGAGCAGGTCACGCTGCCGACCGGCATGCTGCTTGTGCAGGTGCTGACGGTGGTGACCATGCTGCTTACCAAGGTGGCTCTCAACGACATGCACCCCCTCATCCTGCTCGCCTACCACAACCTCGTCGCAGCCGCCTTCTTCTTCCTCCTCGCCATCGTCTTCGAGAGGTACGCAACGCAGGCGCGCGCGTGATCCATCGACCTATCGATGGATGGTATATACTACGATGCGTGTTCGCCGCGTTCGCGGCACGCGATGCGATCGTATTTTATTTCCATGCATCATTCATGAACTCTCTTTTGTTTCATGTTAGGCATAATGGAGCGCCGGACGGGTCATACGTAGAGTTACTTAGATGCATGCATGCTAGCTACCAGGTCGTGTGGCCGGCTGTTGAGGAACTGATGCGCGCATGGATATGGACGTCGTGCATGTAGCTAGCTTAGAGGGTGTTTGTTTTCAGGGACTTATTGCTTTATGGACTTAAAAAAGTCCCTAGAAACTTATAGGGACTTAATGTGATAATTTGGGACTTATAAAATAAGACTCTCAAGGAGGGACTTATAGGGACTTATAGTTGTAATATGGTCTTTTAGTTCATATTAAGTCCCAGGAGCCAGATAAGTAGGGACTTTTTAGAGACTTAAAACTTATAAGTTGGGATTAAAAAAAGTCTTAGGACTTATTAACCAAACAGGGCCTTAGTGGTATAGTTAGTACTTGCGTGTGAACGGGTTAGTGGCCGTGAGTTTAGGCCGGTGATGTGTGTGTGTGTGTGTGCTGGGCTGCGTGTACACGCAGGTATAAAACCCCCAGACCTGATGTAGCCAAAGGGGGGAGTTGCCGATATTGTAGCGATGTAGCCAGTGTAAAGAGGAAAAAGATTTGGGCGTTCGTGCGCCCGTGGCGGCGTTCGTGCGCCGGCTGGAAAAATCTCTTGTGTCCAGTGTTTCCTTTCTTCCTCCTCTTTAGTCTTTGTTGTGTTAGAAAGAGAGAGCGCGAAGAAGGTCCAGAGAAAGAGTGCAAGAGGAAGGCCACGGCAACAACAATTGGTATTCAGAGCCACAAGGTTCGAGGGGCGGCCGTGGCGCGCGGTGGCGTGCGCGGCGGACGCGGCGTGCGCGACCGACATGGAGGCATTGGCTGCGGCGTGCGGCGAGCGCGTGGCGTCGGCGACGCGCGACGAGTCCGCGGCTGTGCGGTGTGATGCCGTGCGTGCGAAGAGCACGGTGGTCGCGGAGACGAGGAGGTCGCGGAGGACCTGCGTGGTGGCACAGAGGTCGCGGCGGCTCGGCGCGACAACCGTGGAGGCGCGTGGCACAGAGCCGGGGTGGACCTGTGTGGTGGCGCAGAGGCTGCGGTGGGGCAGCGTGGTGGCATGGAGGTGATGTGCTGCGGTTGAGGCTGCAGCGGTGCAGGGCAATAAGCTGCGGCGGCGAGCCGAGCGCAACCAGTGCGTGTTATGGGTGCGCACTGGACGCGTCGGGCGCGCCGGGAACCCGGGCGCGCGTACGAGCGTGCGGTTGACGTTGGGAGGAGGCGTATGTCGCCGTTGTACTCGAATCCGTGCTCGAGTTCGGCTACATCCTTCCGGCGTTTGTCGCCGGCGGCTGCCATGGCGGACGCGGAGGCGGCACACGGGAGCGTCTGGTGCGGTTGGGCTCGTCGGACACGTCGGGTGCGTGCAGGACGTGCGGGACGCACTGGTGCGGTCGGGCTCGTCGGACGCGCCGGGTGCGCGCGAGACGTGCGGGACGCAGAGGGACGCTAGGTATGTGTCGCCGGCGGAGAAAGAGCTCGGCGTATGTCGTCAGGATCGTGACGGAGCACGGTGCGACCAGCGTCAATGCGTCCAGGTCGGGTCCATGACGGTGCGACTGACGTCGATGTGCCGGGTCGGGTCCGCGGGCTGGGTCCGTCGTGATGACGACAATAACAGGAGTTGCAACTCTGATGACGACAAGCAGGCGGCACGTCACATCGTTGGACGGAGACGGTCAAGATGACGGTCGACGACTAGCCATATCAAGATTAGGAGAATTGTTAGGCATGATCTTTGACATGAGACTGGAGCGGGCCGGCCCGGTCATACGTGGAGTTAGTTAGATGCATGCATGCTATCTACCAGGTCGTGTGGCCGGCTGTCGAGGAACTGATGCGCGCCTGGATATGGACGCCATGCATGTAGCTAGCTTAGTGGTATAGTTAGTACTTGTGTGTGAACATGTTAGTGGCCGTGAGTTCAGGCCGGTGATGTGTGCGTGCGTGTGTGCTGGGGTGCGTGTACGTGCAGGTATAAAATCCCTCAGACCTGATGTAACCAAAGGGGGGAGTTGCCGGTGTTGTAGCGATGTAGCCAGTGTAAAAAGAAAAATAATTTGGGTGTTCGTGCGCCCGTGACGGTGTTCGTGCGTCGGCCGACAAAATCTCTCGTGTTCACTGTCTTCTTTCTTCCTCCTTCATCTTTGTTGTGTCAGAAAAAGAGAGCGCGAAGGAGGTTCAAAGAAAGAGTGCAAGAGAAAGGCCACGGCAACAATATTTCAGTATATACTACAAGTTGTTTATTAACTACTTTTTTCGTTCTGAATTACTTGTCGCAAGTATGGTTGTATCTAGATGTATTTTTTTTACAAAGTATCTAGATGTATTTTAGTTCTAGATATATCCATTCTTGCGATAAGTAATTTAAAATGGAGAGAGTAATTATTTCGCTATGCTATGCTTGAGACGCCGGCCATCAACGGAGGGAGTAGCTAGCTCGATGGACATATTTGACCCGCGCCGGCCGATTAGCTGCGGTGTTAATATGATGGATTGTCTGGCTCATATATAGATATTCACGCAGTTTATTTGATTATAGCAATACGTACGTAGCTGCACGCACTGAAATTATTGCGTGTGTTCATGTAGTATAAAACTAAAACTTTTGACACCCATATGGCCACAACTGGCAAATTCGACAATCTTTGTTAATTTTGAGGTCAGTTACGGACAATTAGCTAGTTTTCGTACTGTCAAAAAGAAAAAAACAGTTAGCTAGTTTTTGTGATGGTGCTAGAGCTAGACATACACTACACGCATGCAGCTCTGTCCATTAATTTGTGCTGGTCGATATATGGATGGACGGCCGAGATCATGCTTGCACATATATAGTGACACGTACGGTAACTGCACTAATTAATGTACTCTGCGCCGATTTGGAAAATGCATGCACTAAGTAACCCTGCTACCCTACTTCTTAGGCCCTGTTTGGTTCTAAATAAGTCATCAACTTATAAGTCGAAAAATAAAAAAAGTGACTTATTTTGTCAAACAAACCCAACTTATAAATCACCCCAACTTATAAGTCATAAGTAGTTCCACCCCAACTTAAAATTTATAAGTCACCCTCTTTTGCGTGGGTCCCACCACCTTTATATAAAAAATAAGGTAAGAATGTGTGGTCGATGACTTATAAGTCAGGTGACAACCAAACAGACGTGACTAATAAGTCACTGATTTTAAGTCACCTGATTTATATGTCAGGTGATTTATTAGAACCAAACAGACCCTTAATTGTGTGTGCGCACGTTCCTTTCGGTCCTCCTTGATCGATTGTCTACCGCAATCTCTTGTGCACAGCTAGCAGAATAGCATTGGGCAGAACTGGAAAGTTGGGACAAGGATGACTTGGTCTGTCTTTTACTTTTAGTACGGGTCAGTGTCAGATTGCTGACAGCTAGCTAGCGCTAAACATGCCAACTGCACCTAATTAATGCACTATGCTCCTACTACTCCGTGTCTCTGTCAATTTGGAATGTCACACCTACTCCTGTGAATATAGCCTCTTCAGGTGAGAGCACAACACATTAGTGCTAATTAACTGGGATACTAATGTTTGTTGCTGTTGAGAACAACTGAGATAACGTACGTCTGTTCCCGTCGATGCATGCATGCAATATCTGGGAAGGAGTTCCTTACAAACTACTCCCTCCTTTGACCTTTCAACTGAGGGAGTAGTTTTTCCTTGTTGCACTGATTAATAAAGATCTGTTTGGTTTCAATAAGTCACCCGATTTATAAGTCAGGTGACTTAAAACTAGTGACTTATAAGCACGCCTGTTTGGTTGTCACCTGACTTATAAGTCACCTGACACATCTTTTCACACCAATCAACATCATGCAGGTGGTGGGACCCACGCAAAAGGGGGTGACTTATAAGTTTTAAGTTGGGGTAGAGCAACTTATGACTTATAAGTTGGGATGACTTATAAGTCGGGTCTGTTTGACAAAATAAGTCACTTTTTTCACTTTTCGACTTATAAGTTGGTGACTTATTTAGAACCAAACATGCCCTAAGTTCCTGCTTAATTATTTTTGATAGTAATTAATTAAAAAGGTAAATACACGGGCAGTCATAGAACTTGCACGTGACGGTCAGTTTGGTACATAAACTTATAAATTACATGTTTCTAGTCATCAAACTTGCGTGGGCGTGCAAATACGGTGCTTTCTACCGTAGCTGGGTGTATTACATGCATGCGTGCCGTGCCAACATTGCATGGGCCCGCTGTCAATGGCTGAGGAGGTGGGTAACCCGCATGCGTTTTTTTCTTCAGAAAGCACCCTTGCATTTCATTTTTTTACACAGAAAATTCTGAAATAAAACGAAAAAAAAGGATGGATCAGTATTGATGGGATTCAACCACACCTGCAATTCGCATGCATATTGCCCGCTAATCGGCTAACTGACGTTTGACGTCTAACGTGCACAATTAGCTTTATATACGAGCACCGTCCTAATTAAAATAGAAATTAAAACCAGAAAAGGGTTCGCGAAAAGGTGGAAGCCGGGTTCGAACCATCCAGCCACAATGACACATAAAAGGATAAACACAATTTATCTTATGTATTTTGCTTTTGTTTTTTCTATGTAAGAAAACAACTTATATTCTAGATAATTTTTTTGGACAGATTGACTAGATTTCTCTTTTGAATTAGAGTATTTTTTGGAATGAATGCATATATTTTTTACGGACAAAGCAACCAATTTCCGTTAGAGTATCTATAGCAAACCCCTTATAGTGTGTTTACAGTGTTTGTTCAGACAACCTTTTGGCGCAAAACCGCAAACTGGCGATTATTTTAAGGGTCGGCGCGATATGAGGGATTTGCTAGAGATGCGCTTAGAATTCAAAAAAATATATTAGAAAATCTAGATAAAACATAATATAGCGCAGAATGAATGAATGGAGGGCTTTTGTACGAAGTATTAAAAAACTTGAGGGTGTTTTTATAAAAAATATCACATGCACAACGCTTCATCCACTGACAATGGGCCCCGGCCATGCTGGCATGCCATGTAGGCAGTGAATACATCCATATACAGGAAATGTGACCGTATTTACACGTCCACGCAAGTTTGATGACCAGAAACACGTATTTTGCAAGTTTATGCACCAAACTGACCATCACGTGCAAGTTCTATGACTCCTGGTGTATTTATCTCTAAATTAAATAAATTATTGCAGGGGGGTGAGTAGTGAGAAGATGAACCCGCGAGTGTTGGGCTGGATTTCCCTCAACGCAATGTTCGGGCTCGCATCCATCGCACTTACTCTTACAACTACTAGTAGCGTGTGTATTTTACACAGCCAGCAGTTCTATCTTTAGAAATGCATGTATGATTTGCCCTTTTGCAAAGTTCTGCCAGACCTCAGTTATAATTAATGAAACAGCAAATCCGAAGAAAAAAAGCATGATTTTTCAAGGATCTTACCGAGTAGAAGAAAAACAGTATACCTGAAATAGAGATGTACAGATGCATAAACTAATTCTTAGTTATTTTTCATTTACATTTACTAGTCGAATGCCTGTGCGTTGCCACGGGATAGATAACAACATTAGGCAAAGAGACATTTGTCGAATTATCACTAAGTTACATCATGTATGTCACAATCAGGTTATGAGTTTGTTCAAACAAATATTATTTTGTACAAACCCAACCTTTTTGCTCTTGGGCACTCCTGGTGCAGGCTACAAAAAATCATCCGGAGAATCATGTATGCATATCTGGATCTTCCTTACCATTTCAAAAGGTTAACAATAATAATAATGAGATATGCATTCTATACAAAAATAACAATCACAAGTGAACGAAATGCAAATAGAAATATGTAGGAACACGGCCGATCTCTTATTTTTGCACAAGCTACATTAATTTCAATTATTTTATGAAGATTTATAGGCTCAACAAACATGCATATTGAGACATTGATTAAAACATCATTGTAACTTCAAGAATGAGTGCCATGCAATTATCACTGCATTTCAAAAACATCACCTTACACTTGCTTCCCTTACACATGCATTCGCCTCACATATTTCAAGTTTCTTTCACATGTGTATGAAAAATAGTCATAGAATACCCCAAAGCAACAAGATGTCACTTCGACTTCAAATGTGTTTCAAGTAAAGCTATTGGCATCATATGCAAATAAAAACAGAAGTAATTTTTCTTAGCTATTCGTTCTTTGATGATATGCTTGACTATTACATAGTTGCTTCCATTTTTGTCGAACAATTTGTGAATACAAGCATAATTCAGAAACAATAACCACAAATGCACTTTGAATTCCGCTAACTCAAAGCAGACCACTTGGCACTTCTTCTCAGTTCTCTTTTCCTGTTTGTCCCACTTGCCAACCCATTGCTACCAGGTTTTGTCTGGCGGAGCAACCAGAAAGATTTGAGGCCAGATTGCAATGCTTAAGAGATGAATTATCCATATGCTTAGTAATTCACAAGAACATCTGGCTGCCCATGCTAAACATGTATTGAACATTATCAGTTTTTTACACAAAAATTGACCATGTTTTCTCCATGAACATACACTCATGCTTCCAGGAATGTGCGCATAAAAAAGAAATTTCTTGTATTTGATACTCCTACTTGTATCATAGTATTCGAGTATGCTATACTACCATGGATTCAGTTTTGGCATGGGGGGGGGATAATTTGTTGACTCAAAAGGCTGCTTCCTTGAAGATACTATATGTTCTCTTTTAATTTGTTGGGCTGAAAGAACTCATTTATTTCTCTATTACAAAACAGAAGAAATATGTTATAGCAACAAGCACTCAGTACGAGTACCCTACATTGAGTCCCTTCACACCATGATCTCTCTAGATAAAACAGATGGCATAGATCATTTCCTTCTGTAGCATTTAGTGTTGATGATTGTTGGAGCCTTGGTCATGCATTCATTGTTTCATAACTTCACAAGGCACATCACATAGATAAAAGATGCAAGTGTATCTCCTAGAATGAGCTTGAAAAAAAGCTTATGATGTGTCAAGGAATCAACACATTATTCTGATGAACAAGTAAATCATATCGGTAAGTATTACATGAGCCAAAACAGAGACCGGAAAAGTTTTAATATACAAAGACCCCTTGCATTGGTGGCACTAAAAAATGACAAGGAATAACTTATTGAGAACTTCACGCAGGACATACAAAAATCCATTTGTGCAGCTAGATCCTAGTAACATGCTGAGAACCAGTATAAATTTTACACCGCGTCATGCAGATTTTCTAAAAGAAAACACAGTAGTCATAAAAAATATTTTCTCTCTAACTACTCCAGCAAATAAGTGAGAGAAATGACCTCTTAGATTAGGATTAGTGTGCTCTAGCCATGTCTTAGTTGATTCAATAACAATAACAACAAAATATGTTACAGCTGTAGCAAGTGAACCAGTAACACCTATACTAATTCCTCTGTAAAAAACTGCAAATAGGTCCACAGTAGAAAACAACAAGAAATAGAAAGTCGGGAATACTAAGTTTATCATGATTACTGTTAATGTTGTGAACAAGTTCAATCAGTTGGCACTCACGCAGTACGAAATTTCGTAGATTACAACAGCTAACACTACAGTTTGCTTCCATGTGCAGTGCACACTTTTGGAACTGTGTGTTGCCCAGTTTCTTTGAACTCTATTACAAATTATGACATAGTCTACTACCAAAGTGCAGCAAAATTTTGGTGAAAATAAACCATCATAAACATATGTAGCTAGCATAGTGAAATATATAAGTCTTTCTATTTGTTTAAACTATTTATTAGCATCACGAGTGGGCAAAGATATGACACATCGGTTGTCAATTTGCCATCGAATGCAAGGTAATAGATAATAATAACGTGAAACATAACCTTTTCTCAGAGAGCATGTTACTGTACAACCATCGAATGCAAGGCAATAGATAATAATAACTTGAAACATAGCCTCATATTGCATAAAAAGAACCTATATTGTGGAAAACAGAATATACGGTTCATATCATTAATCATGTCGAAATTATAAGCCCAATAAACAACAGCCTCAAAATTAGAGCCACTTCCATCCCATACCCTCATCTCAAGCAAATGCATACCATGCCAAATTTAGAAGACAAGAGCACAATCGAGGATGCTAGCAATCAACTATCAACATCAAGTGAAATGTGAGAGGGGGAAGAAAGAGCACCCACAGAAGAAGTCGGTGAGGTTTGGGGACAACGATCGGTAGGTTGGGCTTCGGTCGCTAACCACAAAAATTAGGGTGGGGAAAGAACAGATGCTACCTTATTATGACATGGCACCACACACTCCACCGTTGTGACGCCACCGGGATCAACATGCCGGAGACGGAGAGGGAGGACGGGGACCTGCTGCCTCGCTGCCAGGGGACGGAGGAACTCAAGTAGAACCCCACGTGGGTCAACTACTGCTGAGGAGCACCTGAGTGCGTTCGTTCACAATGTCGTCCTCGGAGCTAAAATGCATGCACGAGCACGTCCAACTCCGGCGTTCGCAAGCGCTAGGAACTCAGTAGGCGTGTCATCGTGCTCGAGCACCCTGGTACCACAAACATCATCAATGCGTGTAATTAATGAGCAAACCTACAGATTTGTGCAACAGAAGTATTAGCACGTACCTTATTCTATTTCTTAATTTCAGTTTGCTTTAGTAAAAAAATATCTTGGTAATGTACAATGTTTGGTTGTCGTGACAACTCAAGCTTATATAATTTTTAAAAGACAATACTTTGTCACTTCTGTTGATTGCACATGAGGCATCAATCTTTATCATATTACCCTTACAGAGAAGTAATTGGCATTTCACCAAAGTATTCAAATGCCTGCATATTATATTTTACTTCAGTTTAGCTAGCAGAGCACCTATTCTTATCATTGTCATTTTGCTCAGAAATGCTAGAGTAGTAGGTACACTAATTAGTTGATTATATAAGAAGACATGGACATGGAGATATATTTTTCGGAAGAACATGCTACTTCAAGTGCATGATTAATTATTATCTGGCCTACACATTAGCAGGACAGCTTGGGCCTCATTTTGTACTAATCATTTTCTATTTGTAGTTTCTTGAACTTCATCAGCGATCCATAGTGCGCTGGTCCAAATCCATCATTTCACTGAACTATATGCAATGAAAAATCTGGCTAATCATGACATGAATCAACGAAATTTCCATTAGCAGGAGGAAAGCCATGCTCCTGTCAGCTTCATTGCGTACAACAATACCAAAAGGTAGAGCAAGTAAGCTCCTATTAATTCAGTTTCTACTGTAAACATCAACAAATAAAATATGCAGGAGCAACACAAACAAAAACAAACCGAATTAGCTATTGCAGCAGCAGAAAGGGGATGTAAAAGTAAAACAGTTAGTCTGCAAGGGGGAATTGGATTGGATTGGCACCTGGGCTATCCAGTCACCGAGGGAGTAGACGACGCCGCGATCATCATCTTGGCAAGAACCGGATTGGCCTTGAGGGCCTCCTCGTACGCCGACCAGTTATGCTCTGACATGTACCGCAGGATCTCAAAGATAGTCCACCCCTACACCAAATCCAATTAAAATAAACAAAGCATAGTCATCCTGTTGGGGAACGTTGCAGAAAACAAAAAAAATTCCTACGTTTTCACCAAGATCCATCTATGAGTTCATCTAGCAACGAGTGATCGGACGCATCTACACACCTTTGTAGATCGCGAGCGGACGCGTTCAAGAGAACGGGGATGAGGGAGTCGTACTCGACGTGATCCAAATCACCGGAGATCCTAGCGCCGAACGGAAGGCACCTCCGCGTTCAACACACGTACGGTCAGTGTGACGTCTCCTCCTTCTTGATCCAGCAAGGGGGAAGGAGAGGTTGATGAAGATCCAGTAGCACGACGGCGTGGTGGTGGATGCAGCAGTCACTGCAGCAGGGCTTCGCCGTTCTTCTGCGAGAGGGACAGGTGTAGCAGGGGAGAGGGAGGCGCCAAGAGTCAAGGGTGCAGCTGCCCCTTCCTCCCCCCTTTATATAGGCTCCCCTAGGGGGGGCGCCGGCCCTAGGAGATGGGATCTCCTAGGGGGGCGGCGGCCAAGGGGTGGAGTGCCCCCCAAGCCAGGTGGGGCGCCCCCACCCTAGGGTTCCCAACCCTAGGCGCATGGGGTGGGCCAAAGGGGGTGCACCAGCCCACTATGGGTTGGTTCCCCTCCCCACTTCAGCCCATGGGGCCCTCCGGGATGGGTGGCCCCAACCGGTGGACCCCCGGGACCCTTCCGGTGGCCCCGGTACAATACCGGTGACCCCCGAAACTCTCCCGATGGCCGAAACTGCACTTCCTATATATAATTCTTCACCTCCGGACCATTCCGGAACTCCGCGTGACGTCTGGGATCTCATCTGGGACTCCGAACAACTTTCGGGTTACTGCATATTCATATCTCTACAACCCTAGCATCACCGAACCTTAAGTGTGTAGAGCCTACGGGTTCGGGAGACATGTAGACATGACCGAGATGGCTCTCCGGTCAATAACCAACAGCGGGATCTGGATACCCATGTTGGCTCCCACATGCTCCTCGATGATCTCATCGGATGAACCACGATGTCGAGGATTCAAGCAACCCCGTATACAATTCCCTTTGTCAATCGGTACGTTACTTGCCCGAGATTCGATCGTCGGTATCCCAATACCTCGTTCAATCTCGTTACCGGCAAGTCACTTTACTCGTACCGTAATGCATGATCCCGTGACCAGACACTTGGTCACTTTGAGCTCATTATGATGATGCATTACCGAGTGGGCCCAGAGATACCTCTCCGTCATACGGAGTGACAAATCCCAGTCTTGATCCGTGTCAACCCAACAGACACTTTCGGAGATACCCGTAGTATACCTTTATAGTCACCCAGTTACGTTGTGACGTTTGGTACACCCAAAGCACTCCTACGGTATTCGGGAGTTACACGAACTCATGGTCTAAGGAAAAGATACTTGACTTTGGAAAAACTCTAGCAAACGAACTATATGATCTTGTGCTATGTTTAGGATTGGGTCTTGTCCATCACATCATTCTCCTAATGATGTGATCTCGTTATCAATGACATCCAATGTCCATAGTCAGGAAACCATGACTATTTGTTGATCAACGAGCTAGTCAACTAGAGGCTTACTAGGGACATGTTGCTGTCTATGTATTCACACATGTATTACGATTTCCGGATAACACAATTATAGCATGAATAAAGACAATTATCATGAACAAGGAAATATAGTAATAATCCTTTTATTATTGCCTCTAGGGCATATTTCCAACAGTCTCCCACTTGCACTAGAGTCAATAATCTAGTTACATTGTGATGAATCGAACACCCATGGAATTCTGGTGTTGATCATGTTTTGCTCTAGGGAGAGGTTTAGTCAACGGATCTGCTACATTCAGGTCCGTATGTACTTTACAAATATCTATGTCTCCATCTTGAACATTTTCACGAATGGAGTTGAAGCGACGCTTGATGTGCCTGGTCTTCTTGTGAAACCTGGGCTCCTTGGCAAGTGCAATAGCTCCAGTGTTGTCATAGAAGAGTTTGATCGGCCTCGACACATTGGGTATGACTCCTAGGTCGGTGATGAACTCCTTCACCCAAATTGCTTCATGCGCTGCCTCTGAGGCTGCCATGTACTCCGCTTCACATGTAGATCCCACCACGACGCTCTGCTTGCAACTGCACCAGCTTACTGCCCCACCATTCAAAATATACACGTATCCGGTTTGTGACTTAGAGTCATCCAGATCTGTGTCGAAGCTAGCGTCGACGTAACCCTTTACGACGAGCTCTTCGTCACCTCCATAAACGAGAAACATTTCCTTAGTCCTTTTCAGGTACTTCAGGATATTATTGACCGCTGTCCAGTGTTCCTTGCCGGGATTACTTTGGTACCTACCTACCAAACTTATGACAAGGTTTACATCAGGTCTGGTACACAGCATGGCATACATAATAGAACCTATGGCTGAGGCATAGGGGATGACACTCATCTCTTTTATATCTTCTGCCGTGGTCGGACATTTAGCTGAGCTCAATTTCACACCTAGCAACACAGGCAAGAACCCCTTCTTAGACTGATCCATATTGAACTTCTTCAATATCTTATCAAGGTATGTGCTTTGTGAAAGACCTATGAGGCGTCTTGATCTATCTCTATAGATCTTGATGCCTAATATATATGCAGCTTCTCCAAGGTCCTTCATTGAAAAACTCTTATTCAAGTAGGCCTTAATGCTGTCCAAAAGCTCTATATCATTTCCCATCAAAAGTATGTCATCTACATATATTATGAGAAATGCTACAGAGCTCCCACTCACTTTCTTGTAAACGCAGGCTTCTCCATAAGTCTACATAAACCCAAACGCTTTGATCATCTCATCAAAGCGAATGTTCCAACTCCGAGATGCTTGCACCAGCCCATAAATCGAGCGTTGGAGCTTGCACACCTTGTCAGCATTCTTAGGATCGACAAAACCTTCCGGCTGCATCATATACAATTCTTCCTTAAGGAAACCATTAAGGAATGCCATTTTGACGTCCATTTGCCATATCTCATAATCATAGAATGCGGCAATTGCTAACATGATTCGGACGGACTTCAGCTTCGCTACAGGTGAGAAAGTCTCATCGTAGTCAACCCCTTGAACTTGTCGATAACCCTTAGCGACAAGCCGAGCTTTATAGATGGTCACATTACCATCCGCGTCTGTCTTCTTCTTAAAGATCCATTTATTTTCTATGGCTCGCCGCTCAACAGGCTAGTCAGTCAAAGTCCATACTCCGTTTTCATACATGGATCCTATCTCGGATTTCATGGCTTCCAGCCATTTTTCGGAATCCGGGCCCGCCATCGCTTCTTCATAGTTCGAAGGTTCACAATTGTCTAACAACATGATTTCCAAGACAGGGTTGCCGTACCACTCTGGTGCGGAACGTGTCCTTGTGGACCTACGAAGTTCAGTAGCAACTTGATCTGAAGTTTCATGATCATCATCATTAACTTCCTCTCTAGTCGGTGCAGGCACCTCAGGAACATTTTCTTGAGCCGCGCCACTTTCCGGTTCAAGAGGTAATACTTCATCAAGTTCTACTTTCCTCCCACTTACTTCTTTCGAGAGAAACTCTTTCTCTAGAAAGGATCCATTCTTGGCAACAAAGATCTTGCCTTCGGATCTGAGGTAGAAGGTATACCCAATAGTTTCTTTAGGGTATCCTATGAAGACGCATTTTTCCGACTTGGGTTCGAGATTTTCAGGTTGAAGTTTCTTGACATAAGCATCGCATCCCCAAACTTTTAGAAACGACAGCTTAGGTTTCTTCCCAAACCATAATTCATATGGTGTCGTCTCAACGGATTTCGACGGAGCCCTATTTAAAGTGAATGCGGCAGTCTCTAAAGCATAGCCCCAAAAAGATAGTGGTAAATCGGTAAGAGACATCATAGATCGCACCATATCTAATAGAGTGCGATTACGACGTTCGGACACACCATTACGCTGAGGTGTTCCAGGCGGCGTGAGTTGTGAAACTATTCCACTTTTTCTTAAGTGTGTGCCAAATTCGTGACTCAAGTATTCTCCTCCACGATCTGATCGCAAGAACTTGATTTTCCTGTCACGTTGATTCTCAACCTCACTCTGAAATTCCTTGAACCTTTCAAAGGTCTCAGACTTGTGTTTCATTAAGTAGACATACCCATATCTACTCAAGTCATCAGTGAGGGTGAGAACATAACGATAACCACCGCGAGCCTCAACACTCATTGGACCGCACACATCAGTATGTATGATTTCCAATAAGTTGGTTGCTCGCTCCATTGTTCCTGAGAACGGAATCATGGTCATTTTACCCATGAGGCATGGTTCGCACGTGTCAAATGATTCGTAATCAAGAGACTCTAAAAGTCCATCTGCATGGAGCTTCTTCATGCGTTCGACACCTATGTGACCAAGGCGGCAGTGCCACAAGTATGTGGGACTATCATTATCAACCTTATATCTTTTGGTACTCACACTATGAATATGTGTAGCATTACGCTCGAGATTCATTAAGAATAAACCATTCACCATCGGAGCATGACCATAAAACATATCTCTCATATAAATAGAACAACCATTATTCTCAGATTTAAATGAGTAGCCATCTCGTATTAAACGAGATCCTGATACAATGTTCATGCTCAAACTTGGCACTAAATAACAATTATTGAGGTTTAAAGCTAATCCCGTAGGTAAATGTAGAGGTAGCGTGCCGACGGCGATCACATCGACCTTGGAACCATTCCCGACGCGTATCGTCACCTCGTCCTTCGCCAGTCTCCGCTTATTCCGCAGCTCCTGCTTTGAGTTACAAATGTGAGTAACTGCACTGGTATCAAATACCCAGGAGCTACTACGAGTACTGGTAAGGTACACATCAATTACATGTATATCACATATACCTTTCGTTTTGCCGGCCTTCTTGTCCGCTAAGTATTTGGGGCAGTTCCGCTTCCAGTGACCACTTTCCTTGCAATAAAAACACTCAGTCTCGGGCTTGGGTCCATTCTTTGGCTTCTTCCCGGCAGCTTGCTTACCGGGCGTGGCAACTCCCTTGCCGTCCTTCTTGAAGTTCTTCTTACCCTTGCCTTTCTTGAACTTAGTGGTTTTATTCACCATCAACACTTGATGTTCCTTTTTGACTTCTACCTCTGCTGATTTCAGCATTGCAAATACTTCAGGAATGGTCTTTTCCATCCCCTCGATATTGAAGTTCATCACAAAGCTCTTGTAGCTCGGTGGAAGCGACTGAAGGATTTTGTCAATGACCGTGTCATCCGGGAGATTAACTCCCAGCTGAGTCAAGCGGTTATGTAACCCTGACATAGTGAGTATGTGCTCACTGACAGAACTATTTTCCTCCATCTTACAGCTGAAGAACTTGTCGGAGACTTCATATCTCTCGACCCGGGCATGAGCTTGAAAAACCATTTTCAGCTCTTCGAACATCTCATATGCTCCGTGTCTCTCAAAACGCTTTTGGAGCCCCGGTTCTAAGCTGTAAAGCATGCCGCACTGAACGAGGGAGTAATCATCAGCACGTGTCTGCCAAGCGTTCATAACGTCTTGTTCCGCAGGGAGAACAGGTGTGTCACCTAGCGGTGCTTCTAGGACATAATCTTTCTTTGCAGCTATGAGGATGATCCTCAGGTTCCGGACCCAGTCCGTATAATTGCTGCCATCGTCTTTCAGCTTGGTTTTCTTTAGGAATGCGTTGAAGTTGAGGACAACGTTGGCCATTTGATCTACAAGACATATTGTAAATATTTTAGACTAAGTTCATAATAATTAAGTTCATCTATTTAATGAACTCCCACTCAGATAGACATCCCTCCAGTCATCTAAGTATAACATGATCCGAGTTAACTAGGCCGTGTCCGATCATCACGTGAGACGGACTAGTCAACATCGGTGAACATCTTCATGTTGATTGTATCTGCTATACGACTAATTCTCGACCTTTCGGTCTTCTGTGTTCCGAGGCCATGTCTGTACATGCTAGGCTCGTCAAGTCAACCTAAGTGTTTGCATGTGTAAATCTGTCTTACACCCGTTGTATGTGAACGTTGGAATCTATCACACCCGATCATCACGTGGTGCTTCGAAACAACGAACTGTCGCAACGGTGCACAGTTAGGGGGAACACTTTCTTGAAATTATTATGAGGGATCATCTTATTTACTACCGTCGTTCTAAGTAAACAAGATGCAAAAACATGATAAACATCACATGCAATCAAATAATAATAGTGACATGATATGGCCAATATCACATAGCTCCTTTGATCTCCATCTTGGGGCTCCATGATCATCTTGTCACCGGCATGACACCATGATCTCCATCATCGTGTCTCCATGAAGTTGCTCGCCAACTATTACTTCTACTACTATGGCTAACACGCTTAGCAATAAAGTAAAGTAATTTACATGGGGTTTCTCAATGACACGCAGGTCATACAAAAAATAAAGACAACTCCTGTGGCTCCTGCCGGTTGTCATACTCATCGACATGCAAGTCGTGATTCCTATTACAATAGCATGAACATCTCATACATCACATATATGTCATTCATCATTCATCACAACTTTGGCCATATCACATCACAAAACACTTGCTGCAAAAACAAGTTAGACGTCCTCTAATTGTTGTTGCAAGTTTTACGTGGCTGCAATAGGGTTCTAGCAAGAACATTTTCTTACCTACGTGAAAGCCACAACATGAATTGTCAACTTCTATTTACCCTTCATAAGGACCCTTTTCATTGAATCCGCTCCAACTAAAGTGGGAGAGACAGACACCCGCCAGCCACCTTATGCAACTAGTGCATGTCAGTCGGTGGAACCGGTCTCACGTAAGCGTACGTGTAAGGTTGGTCCGGGCCGCTTCATCCCACAATACCGCTGAAGCAAAATGAGACTAGTAGCGGCAAGAAAGTTGACAACATCTACGCCCACAACAAATTGTGTTCTACTCGTGCAAAAAGAACTACCAATAGACCTAGCTCATGATGCCACTGTTGGGGAACGTTGCAGAAAACAAAAAAATTCCTACGTTTTCACCAAGACCCATCTATGAGTTCATCTAGCAACGAGTGATCAGATGCATCTACATACCTTTGTAGATCGCGAGCAGAAGCGTTCAAGAGAACGGGGATGAGGGAGTCGTACTCGACGTGATCCAAATCACCGGAGATCCTAGCACCGAATGGACGGCACCTCCGCGTTCAACACACGTACGGTCAGCGTGACGTCTCCTCCTTCTTGATCCAGCAAGGGGGAAGGAGAGGTTGATGAAGATTCAGCAGCACGACGGCGTGGTGGTGGATGCAGCAGTCACCGCAGCAGGGCTTCGCCGTTCTTCTGCGAGAGGGAGAGGTGTAGAAGGGGAGAGGGAGGCGCCAAGAGTCAAGGGTGCAGCTGCCCCTCCCTCCCCCCCTTTTATATAGGCTCCCCTAGGGGGGCGCCGGCCAAGCGGTGGAGTGCCCCCCAAGCCAGGTGGGGCGCCCCCCACCCTAGGGTTCCCAACCCTAGGCGCATGGGGTGGGACAAAGGGGGCACACCAGCCCACTATGGGCTGGTTCCCCTCCCCACTTCAGCCCATGGGGCCCTCCGGGATGGGTGGCCCCACCCGGTGGACCCTCGGGACCCTTCCGGTGGCCCCGGTACAATACCGGTGACCCCCGAAACTCTCCCGATGGCCGAAACTGCACTTCCTATATATAATTCTTCACCTCCGGACCATTCCGGAACTCCTCGTGACATCCGGGATCTCATCCGGGACTCCGAACAACTTTCGGGTTACTGCATATTCATATCTCTACAACCCTAGCGTCACCGAACCTTAAGTGTGTAGACCCTACGGGTTCGGGAGACATGTAGACATGACCGAGATGGTTCTCCGGTCAATAACCAACAGCAGGATCTGGATACCCATGTTGGCTCCCACATGCTCCTCGATGATCTCATCGGATGAACCACGATGTCGAGGAGTCAAGCAACCCCGTATACAATTCCCTTTGTCAATCGGTACGTTACTTGCCCGAGATTCGATCGTCGGTATCCTGATACCTCGTTCAATCTCGTTACCGGCAAGTCACTTTACTTGTACCGTAATGCATGATCCCGTGACCAGACACTTGGTCACTTTGAGCTCATTATGATGATGCATTACCGAGTGGGTCCAGAGATACCTCTCCGTCATACGGAGTGACAAATCCCAGTCTTGATCCGTGTGAACCCAACAGACACTTTCGGAGATACCCGTAGTATACCTTTATAGTCACCCAGTTACGTTGTGACGTTTGGTACACCCAAAGCACTCCTACGGTATCCGGGAGTTACACGAACTCATGGTCTAAGGAAAATATACTTGACATTGGAAAAACTCTAGCAAACGAACTATACGATCTTGTGCTATGTTTAGGATTGGGTCTTGTCCATCACATCATTCTCCTAATGATGTGATCTCGTTATCAATGACATCAAATGTCCATAGTCAGGAAACCATGACTATCTGTTGATCAACGAGCTAGTCAACTAGAGGCTTACTAGGGACATGTTGGTGTCTATGTATTCACACATGTATTACGATTTCCGGATAACACAATTATAGCATGAATAAAAGACAACTATCATGAACAAGAAAATATAATAATAATCCTTTTATTATTGCCTCTAGAGCATATTTCCAACACATCCATCATGAACCACCAATAGATCGAGATAATGGCTACCTATTAGCAGAAGAAGTAGAGGCTATGGGGCGAAAACCTATCAACAATAAAAAACTCACAATCTCTGTCAACGACAACCATGCCTATATATGCTGGTCGGCTTCCCCTGGTGACAAGCTGGTCGGCTTCCTCCTTGGAGAGCCTCCCTCTCATCTATATGCCCTCCTCCCCGGTGGTATGCTGACCCCGGAAGCTCGCGCTCTTCTTCCACCCAGACATCGGCGGTGCTGCACTGGATCTAGTTGGCCGCGAGCTCCCGCCAGCTTCCCCGCAGGGGTCAACCTCCTAAGACATCGGCGACGTAGTCCATGGAAGTGACGGTTGTTGCGGTGGTGGAGGCGAGGAGGCCGTACAAGGGCGGCTTGCACGGGCTTCACCGTGGCGACCGAGATGAGCACCGAACGGCGATGGAGATGGGCAGTTCAACGTGGCGGACGAGTGTCGGGGAAGAGGCTGCGGCGGTGATTTTTCTCACGAGATCGAAAGAATGGACGGATCGGGAGAGGCGGGGGAGACGGGACGTGGGACGGGAGTGGGTCCTGTTTTTTTCTAATTGCGCGAAGGAAGGCTGGGAGGGGAGGTGGAACCAGGTCGCGAGGGGTAGTTTTTTTACTGCATGCGATCGTGCGAAGGGGAGGGAGGGGAACGAGGTCGAACCATCATGACGTTCGATCCTCCGTTAATAGTAGAGATGCTATTCCTCTCACACAAGTATATGATTGTATGTAGAGTACTGCTGGCTCCTGGGCTATACTATTGTGGCCTACGCACCAGCGGCGCCGCCTACGCCATCAACTTCCTCAACCTCATCCCTGTCGCCACCTTCATCATCGCTGCCGCTCTCCGGGTCGAGCAGCTCTCCCTCGCCGCCTGGCCAAGTGGGATGAAGCTCCTCGGAGCGGTGGTGGGCGTCGCCGGCACCATGGTCGTCAGCCTCTGCAAGGGCACCCATCTCCGGCTGCCGCACCTCGAAATATCGTCCCACGCCAACCCCCACCTCGCCGCACCCCACGGCGACGGTGACATGGCCGTCGGCACGGATTTTTTTCCAAACTATCACGTTTTTTGAAGCAAATTCGAAAACTATAGATAGAATGGAAAAAATTCAAAAGTATGTCCCTGTCGGCCTTGCTTGGGCCGAAAAGGGTGTTTTTGGCTAAACTTTGGCCGAAAAGGGGTCTTCGGCCTGCGATTGACCGAAGACGGGCTTTTCTGGGCCGAAGACATGGCGTCGGCGGTGGCCCAGCCGGAAATAGTAGCTTCAGCCACCAGCTGACCGAATTGGGCCGTTTTCAGCCACCCATAGGCCGAAGTAGTTTTCAGCCATCCATCGGCCGAAAAGGCTGGATAAGCCAGCGTCGCGCCCATCTTCTTCATGTCGCCTATGTTCTTCTTTCTCTCGTTCTCTCTCTCAGTTCTTCTTTGTAGGTCGCCACGCCACTCCGATCTCCTCCATTTGCCACCCATTTTCACATCCAAGCCATAGAATCGATAGATCATAGCAATCCCCGAGGGCCTACAGTGTTATTTCTTGCTATGGGATAGTTTTTGATGCGTTTGGGGAGTAGCCATGGTGGGGAGGAGGACGTGGGGTTGGGCAGTAGGTGGTGGTGAGGAGGAGCAGCAGCTGTGGAGGAGGAGGTGGTGAGGAGGAGGTGCGGCTAGGGGGGTGACCGAAGTTGAACCTCTGGTCGTCGAGGGGGCGGCGGTGTCATTGTCCAGTGGTGCAAAAATGTCAAGTGGGAGTTGATGCCGATAGATAGGAGCCAGCATTGGTTGTCCCTGTTAAGACGGTGCCGAGACCGAAGAATCCACCCATATGCACTTGTGCAACCTTTGCCGAAGGAGGAGAATGTCGCACAACTCCACAGGGGGTATGAACCCGGCCAAGGCAGTGAAGTGGCTAATGAGATTGTTTTATCTGGGTCACAACCACAAGATGTGGATGCTAGCCAACCCGAGAAAGTGTCGGACTACGTGCCACACAATGTTTGTGGTCCTAATACTGGGCAGAGTAGCCAGTCGATAATATTAGCTGGTTCTGGTTTTGCTGGCGGGGATGAGGAAGGGGATGAAATGCAGAGGGTGATGGAGGAAGAGGACGAGGATGGATTGGTGGAGGAGCTGGATTCTGAAAATTCTGAGGATGAAGTTGAGTTGCCGATTCCTTCTGCATGGGAGCAGGACATATCCACCTGCCTTACGGTCAACGATGTCCATGAGACTCCATGGCAGTATAATCTGAACCAAGTACAGATAGGGGCTATGTTTGATACAAAGAAAAAATTGAAATATGCGGTGATAAAGTGGGCTATGTCTACGCAGAGGGTTTTTCGGACACACATATCAAGTCCAACAAACTATACCATGAAATGTGTTGAAACAGGTTGTCCTGGGAAGGTGCACAGGCACGTGCCGAAGTATGACATCCACTGGGTTGTCACGATTTTTGTCCCACATAATTGTGTGAGGAAGAACCTGCTGGTGAAGCATCCGAACCTAACTTCAAGTCTCATTGCGCAACTCATGTATACTGAGATAGTAGAGAAGAAAGATATGGAAGCAAAACACATCCAGACAGTAGTGAAGGTCAGATGGAATTATGTCATTCCATATGGGAAGGCTTGGAGGGCTAAGCAGAAGGCTATGGAGGAAAGCTTTGGGACGTTCTGCGACTTATATGATAATGTTGTCCGTCTCCTTGGCATACTGAAGGAGAGGAATCCCGGCACTTATGTGAACGTACAACACATGAGGTTGTTGAGTATACCAGATTTCAAGGTGTTGAAACGAGTGTTCTTCTCTTTCTCTATGTGCATCGAAGCTTTCCGGCATTGTCCTCCTGTTATGTTTGTGGATGATACATTCCTGACCGGTCAGTATAGAGGGCAAATCCTGGCTGCTATTGGTGTGGACGGGATCAATCAAATCATCCCACTTGCCATGGCATTTGTGGAGGGTGAGAACTTTCCCCGCTGGATATGGTTCTTCCGGCAAGTGAAAATTGCCATCGTGAAGGACCGACCAAATGTGTGTGTCATTCATGATAGACATGCTGGTATATTGAAGGCCGTGAAGACACTACATAATCCAGCAGTTGACGAACCAACACCTTGGAGGGACTTGCAGAGCCGGTGGTGCATGCGCCATCTTGGGGCTAATTTTTTCTCACAGTTCAAGAACAAGTGGTTGATGAACTTGTTCAAAAAATTATGCAAGAAGAGCCAGCAACGCAAATATGGATTTATTTGATCAAAACTAGATGAGTTCACTCAGAAGCGGGTCTGTGCGAAAAAGAAAATGGAAGAAGACCAGGTTAAATTAGCAGCACTCATCGCGGAGCTAGAGGAGCCACTAGGTCTTTGTGACTTGCCAGCAATTGACCCTCCTAATAATAAGAGAAAGAAGAGAAGGGCAATAAAGAATTTTTCTGAGTGGATAGAGAAAGAGCCTCCAGTGAATTGGTCTTTGCTGCATGACACACATGGAGCTAGGTATGGCCACATGAAAACCAATCTTGCAGAGGTGAATAACTTTGTGCTGAGAGGGAATAGAGCATTGCCACATTGTGAAGGCTGTATTCCATGGCACTTTGAGATATTTCAGAGAAAGGCACAAGTTAGCAAAGAAGCATATTGAAGATAATCAGAACATACCTTATTGTAGCCGTGTCATGGAATACATGGCAAAGAAGATAGAGAAAGCAAAGAAGCACACTATCAGACTCATAGGGAATCAAGAAAGGAGGTATGAGGTTCAGCTTCCTACCGATGGTTTTGGTTCTGGACATGAGATGAAGACACACGAGGTAAAAATTGGAACGGAATTTTATCCAACGTGTGAGTGTACATGCAACAAACCAAAGTTGTTGCACCTACCTTGCTCTCATATGTTGGCTGCCTGTGGCCAGATTGAGTTGGATGCTGTCTCCTTCGTGTACCCATACTATTTAAAAAAGGCAGTGTTGAACACATGGACAAGTGAGATGACAGGGTTTAGATTCATCGGCAATTTCAACAAGGTAAGCGACGGTGAGAGAGTATACATTCCACATCCAGACCTTCGGCGAACAAGTAGGGGCAGACGAAAGGCCCATCACATCCAAAACGATATGGAACAATCTGAAGCTAGTGGAGCAACCAGACAATGTTTGTTATGCGCGGCTTATGGGCATAGGATGAAATATTGTCCCGACCTGAACAAAGATGGCGCTTCCACATCGACGAGTGCTTCCACATCGACGACTGCGACAAGAGGAGCAAGAGGCGGACATTGTCATGGCAGTCGAGGCCGAAGGGGTGGACGAGGAAGAAATAACTCACAAGCTATATAATGTGTCGTAGTGGGTTTTAATTTGTAATATGCCAGGACTATGTTTTAATATGTAATATGTTAGGACTATGTTTTAATATGTAATGTGTCGTACTGTATTTCAATATGTAATATGTCAGGACTATGTTTTAGTTTGTAATATGTGAGGACTATGTTTAATTTGTAATATGTCGTACTATGTTTTAATTTGTAATATGTTTGTACTATGTTTTATTTGCACCTGAGATTTGTTGTTTGAATTGAAGATATGTCTTCGTATCTGTTGCTTAACGGTAACATCGATAGAAAGCATCGGGGCACCCTTATGGAAGCGGGGAACAACTTAGACGTGTTGGTCACTCGTACCCCAAAGACTAACTGGATGATACACGATTCATGGGTTGATAGGTATGTGTGCATATAATAGAATCCATATAATGGCTTACTATGTTTGTCATACTTTTCATAGCCGCTAAAAATCTCTTTATTTTGTAGGTTAAATTGGGTTGGACTTCTACCCTTGTCACGACTGGTTGAGGGTACATTGGATGAGTGGGTTGATGGTCCAGACTTAGATGAGGCAGGTGAACCATTGCAGTTACACAAGGGGCAAGTGAAACGTTTCTCCTACGACAAGTCACTCCTGATTTTTTTTCAAAATTATGACATATTTTATAGCATTTTCGGAAACTATAGCATGATTTGGATAAAAATCAAAAGTAGCACCCCGTCGGCCATGCGCTGGCCGAAATGGGAGTTTTCGGCCACCTCTAGGCCGAAGTAGACTTTTCGGCCTTCCCTCGGCCGAAATGGTGGGGACCTGGTGATACGTCTCCAACGTATCTATAATTTTTGATTGTTCCATGCTATTATATTATCAAGCTTGGATGTTTTATATGATTTTTGGGACTAACCTATTAACCTAGAGCCCAGTGCCAGTTTCTATTTTTTCCTTGTTTTTGAGTTTTACAGAAAAGGAATACCAAACGGAGTCCAATTGACGTGCCAATTTTTGACGATTTTTTATGGACCAAAAGATGACCCCGGAGTAGAAGAGTTGGGCCAGGAGAGTCCCGGGTTGCCCACGAGGGTGGGGCGCGCCCACCCCCTGGGCGTGGGCCCTTGCCTCGTGGACAACTCGGAGACCCCCCCCTGATGTGAGACCTACGCCAAAAAATCCTATAAATATTGAAACCTCCAGAAAACACAATAGATCGGGAGTTCCGCCGCCAGAAGCCTCCGTAGCCACTGAAAACCAATCTAGACCCGTTCCGGCACCCTGCCGGAGGGGGGAATCCCTCTCCGGTGGCCATCTTCATCATCCCGGTGCTCTCCATGATGAGGATGGAGTAGTTCTCCCTCGGGGCTGAGGGTATGTACCAGTAGCTATGTGTTTGATCTCTCTCTCTCTCTCTCTCTCTCTCTCGTGTTCTTGAGGTGATACGATCTTGATGTATCGTGAGTTTGCTATTATAGTTGGTTCTTATGATGTTTCTCCCCCTCTAGTCTCTTGTAATGAATTGAGGTTTCCCTTTGAAGTTATCTTATCGGATTGAGTCTTTAAGGATTTGAGAACACTTGATGTATGTCTTGCCATGCGTATCTGTGGTGACAATGGGATATCAAGTGATTCACTTGATGTATGTTTTGGTGATCAACTTGCGGGTTCCGCCCATGAACCTATGCATAGGGGTTGGAACACGTTTTCGCCGTGATTCTCCGGTAGAAACTTTGGGGCACTCTTTGAGGTCCTATGTGTTGGTTGAATAGATGAATCCGAGATTGTGTGATGCATATCGTATAATCATACCCACGGATACTTGAGGTGACATTGGAGTATCTAGGTGACATTAGGGTTTTGGTTGATTTGTGTCTTAAGGTGTTATTCTAGTACGAACTCTAGGGTTGTTTGTGACACTTATAGGAATATCCCAACAGATTGATTGGAAAGAATAACTTTGAGGTGGTTTCGTACCCTACAATAATCTCTTCGTTTGTTCTCCGCTATTAGTGACTTTGGAGTGACTCTTTGTTGCATGTTGAGGGATAGTTATGTGATCCAATTATGTTATTATTGTTGAGGGAACTTACACTAGTGAAAGAATGAACCCTAGGCCTTGTTTCAACGCATTGCAATACCGTTTGTGCTCACTTTTATCATTAGTTACCTTGCTGTTTTTATATTTTCAGATTGCAAAAACCTTTATCTACCATCCATATACCACTTGTATCACCATCTCTTCGCCGAACTAGTGCACCTATACAATTTACCATTGTATTGGGTGTGTTGGGGACACAAGAGACTCTTTGTTATTTGGTTGCAGGGTTGCTTGAGAGAGACCATCTTCATGCTACGCCTCCTACGGATTGATAAACCTTAGGTCATCCACTTGAGGGAAATTTGCTACTGTCCTACAAACCTCTGCACTTGGAGGCCCAACAACGTCTACAAGAAGAAGGTTGTGTAGTAGACGTCACCTGGCCGAAACGAAACTTTTTGGTCAAGTGTAGGCCGAAATAGACTTTTTGGTCAAGTTTAGGCCGAAAAGTCCTTTTTGGTCTCGTGTAGGCCGAAGTTGCATGGCTCATACATTAGGCTCACATGTATTTTCCCGCCACCCGTTTCCCGCCAAACCCTTCCTGCCATATGTTGCCGCCACCCATTTCCCGCCAACCCCTTCCCACCATATGTTCCCGCCACCCGTTTCCGGCCAACCCTTTCCCGCCATACCACAGTCATTCTTTCCCGCCATTTTCTCCTCTCTATCTATAAAACACCCTTCAGGCGGAGGTGGATAAGCATTCCAGTGTAGTGTAGTCGAGATGTCCCATTATCCATTCGATCGTAGTTTTCACCCTAAGATGAGTAGGACTCTTCTGAGTCTAGCTACCGATTCCAGGATGGACAATAGGATAGTTCCATGGGACGAACTCACCCGTAGTGACACCATAATAAATGAGTTGGCTCACGAATTACATAGGTCTGGGTGGCCTGAAAGGACCTATGAGGAGGTACGTAAAGAACTTCTGAGGTTGCATGAAAGGTGGAAGAAGGTGGTGGAGCCGAAGAGTGAAACTTTCAGAAGGAATGCAGTAAGAAATACATTTTTGATGGACCGAGGAGAGCGGACGAAGATGATATCTTCATGCTGCCGCTTCCAGGTTCTGCATCGTCGAAGGGCAAGAGTTCTGCATCGACCAAGAGCAAGAGTTCTGCATCGACGGAGGGCAAGAGGACCGCATCATCGAAGGGCAAGAGGGCTGCATCAATGGAGGATGACGACGATGACTTCATGTAGTATGTAAGATGTATTCTAGTTGTACTGTTTCATTCAGATGTACTTACATTATTAGTTTGTACTGTATTATTGTAGGGCATTATATTCTATTTGAATTTCATTTGAATTTCGGTTGTAGTCTCTTTGGAAATGTAACTGGGATAAGAATGCGAATTAATATTAATATGTCTCTCGCATACATAAAACAATATATGTCTCCTGGTCAGATAGAAGCAAGTGTGATAGTAACACATACATGAAGCATGTCTCATACATAAATATTGACTCACAGCTGCGAATAGTCTGAAACTAACATAGATAATGAGTCATACGTAGATAGATAAGCATATCACTACGGGGGACGACGACGAGTCTGGGTCTTCCTCGGGCGAGGACTGGAAGGCGATAAGCACTGACGCGGTGGATGAGGCTCGCGATAACCACGACCATAGTTAACCTCGTCTGTCACAGTCTGTGTCTCCTGCGTCGATGGTGGTGGTGGAGTGTGAAACACTGTCTGCGAGAAGCCATAAATGTTTGTAGCTTGGTCATCATCCTCACCATCGCCCTCAAAGTACGAAGCACCACCACTAAGCATCGGTGAGCACTGAATGCATGAACGGTTGCGACTGGTTGCCGCCTATGGTAAAGTAAAACATGTAAAATCGATACAAATGCATGAACGAAGCACCACAGTAAGCATAAGTGACAACTGACAATGCAGGAACGATTACTACACTATTGAAAAGAATGTAGTGAGTAGTGTTGCCTAGTTCCATCTGCTGATGCCAGTAAGCGCTCCCTAGCTATGAAGGAGGTGGCTAATGCCAGGAAGAGCTCCCTGGCTGTGAAGGAGGTGGCTGATGTGAGGAAGAACTCCCTGGCTGTGAAGGATGAGGTTCTGCACGGTGCACAGAGGATCGTGGTTCTGAATGGTGCATAGAGGGTCGTGGTTCTGAATGTTGTACATAGGGACGTGGCAGATGATGTGCTGGAGGAGGAAGTGCAACATCCGAAGACCGTCTACACGTAACAGCTGCGTAAATCCCGCACGGCTTGTCATCAAGACGCCTCAACCATGAGACGCCCTCTCGCGATGGGATGGTTTCTCCCCTCTGAAAGTGCTGCATTAAGGCAGAAACCTCCTCTCGCGCCTGTACTGTCAAGTCACCCTGTACACGAAGAGTTAACCAATTATATCCTCGTTGTATGATAGACACCAGGAATAGATTACCAAGCGAATATGTCCAAGTTAACAAAAGACTTAACATATGAGAACCAAGGCACGTACCGCGTGGTGTCTGGTTCCCACAACAGAGGAAGTTGGGTACATATCGCTGGTGAGAGGGGCTTCGATTTGATCAGGAGCAGCTAATGGAACCAAGTAGATCCTCGTGGTATGCCGGTAACGCTGCAGATACAACCCGAACATTTCCCAGTTAAAGGGCCGAACCTCACCCCAGATATTTGTCGGCGCGGTAGTCCATTCGTCAACGTAAGGGGTAATGCTCTTAAGCCAATAAGCCATGGACTTTTTTCCTACTAGGCGACTGTCCCTGAGATTGACATGCGCGATTCATGATTAGGTATATTATGAATGCAGAGCTGAAAACTAAAATAGTATTAGTACTTACTTGTGCACGTGTTCTGGCAACAGTGGAATATATGGAATCTCAGGCTCTTGATACAGACCGAACTGTCTCATCACCTATGAAGAGCCATCTCCTCAACCGTCACGTCGAACACCAACTTAGCCTTGGTCATCCAATAGTGCCTATCTCTAGTGCACAATCCAAAAATCCCAACTGGGCACCTCGATGATATAGCCTCAGGCAAGTATGGCTCCCAGATAACTTGATCCTCGTGCAAACTATCAAACTGCACTATGAAGGACGGGTAGCATCCCCTAACCTGGCTATGCGCAAACTGTCTCTGTGCATGACAACAATTAAGCATTAGTAATACTATTGAATGGCAAGAAATAGTGGAATTAATTGTTATTTAATATAAAAGTACCTCTCGCCATGCCCAAACAGATCCCATAGTAGGCAAGTCGCCGATAGCAGGCACATAAGCCCCAGCTAAGTCCTCCAAACCAAAAGGTTTATCAACGTAGACATAGGGTCGTCCAATAGGGAATCTCTCGTATGACCAGAGCTGCAACAATAATGGACATCCAACAAGACTAGATTTTCTAGACTTCAACAAGCAATCTTTGCACAGGCCTCTGTACGTAGCCGCTAACACAGCAGAACCAAAACTCCTCTGCAGAATATCCCCAGGGCAACTGCGTCAGCTATCTCTCGTGCAATACCGATGAGTCGTGCATCGACAGTGGTCATGTCGTTCTCCGTAAACATCGTCTTGCCAAACAGTCAAAGAATATATGCCTCTAGGGACCGGTCAATCTGTACCTCTGACAACTGAACATCGGGATATCCTAACGAGACAATCTACATAGAAACGTAATGATTGTATGAACATCGGGAACTAAAAACAACAAAATTTGTTGAAGTGGCCTTGAAGGTTACCCGTAACTGGCTCAACCATATAAAAAGAGGCCCGTGAGGATCATTGTCTATGGCCCTAGCAGTCGGTACCGCAGTGAAGAAATGGGTCTGCATCGCTGCTTGCTAACCAGATTCTACCTCTAAGGGACGTATGGCAGCACCGGCCAGAGGTAATCCCAACAAGTAAGACACATCCTGTAAAGTAGGCGCCATCTCTCCCCAGGGAAAGTGAAACGTCTGTGTCTCTGGTCTCTATCTATCTACTAAGTAGGTAAGGAGTGACTTGTCGTAAGAGAAACGTTTCACTTGCCTCTTGTGTAACTGCAATGGTTCACCTGCCTCATCTAAGTCTGGACCATCAACCCACTCATCCAATGTACCCTCAACCAGTCATGCCAAGGGTAGAAGTCCAGCCCAATTTAACCTACAAAATAAAGAGATTTTTAGGGGCTATGAAAAGTATGACAAACATAGTAAGTCATTATATGGATTCTATTATATGCACACATACCTATCAACCCATGAATCATGTATCATCCAGTTAGTCTTTGGGGTACAAGTGACCAACACGTCTAAGTTGTTCCCCGCTTCCACAAGGGCGCCCCGGTGCTTTCTATCGATGTTACCGTTAAGCAACAGATATGAAGACATATCTGCAATTCAATTAACAAATTTTAGGTGCAAATAAAATATAGTACAAACATATTACAAATTAAAACATAGTACGGCATATTACAAATTAAACATAGTCCTGACATATTACAAATTAAAACATAGTCCTGACATATTACAAATTAAAACATAGTCCTGACATATTACATATTGAAACACAGTAGGACACATCACATATGTTTTACCCTGACATATTACATATTAAAACATAGTCCTGACATATTACAAATTAAAACCCACTACGACACATTATATAGCGTGTGAGTTCTTTCTTCCTCGTCTGCCCCTTCGGCCTCGACTGCCACGACCATGTCCGCCTCTTGCTCCTGTTGTTGCAGTCGTCGATGTGGAAGCACTCGTCGATGTGGAAGCACCATCTTTGTTCAGGCCGGGACAATATTTCATCCTATGCCCATAAGCCGCGCATAATAAACATTGTCTGGTTGCTCCACGAGCTTCAGATTGGTCCATATCGTTCCGGATGCGACGGGCCTTTCATCTGCCCCTACTTGTTGGAAGGTCTAGATGCGGAATGTATACTCTCTCACCGTCGTTTACCTTGTTGAAATAGCCGACGACTCTAAACCATGTCATCTCACCTGTCCATGTGTTCAGCACTTCCTCTTTTAAATAGTATGGGGGCACGAAGGAGATAGCATCCAACTCAATCTGGCCACAGGCAGCCAACACATGAGAGCAAGGTCGGTGCAACAACTTTGGTTTGTTGCATGTACACTCACACGTTGGATAGAACTCCGTTCCAATTTTTACCTCGTGTGTCTTCACCTCATGTCTAGAACCAAAACCATCGGTAGGAACCTGAACCTCATACCTCCTTTCTTGATACCCTATGAGTCTGACAGTGTGCTTCTTTGCTTTCTCTATCTTCTTTGCCATGTATTCCATGACACGGCTACAATAAGGTGTGTTCTGATTATCTTCAATATGCTTCTTTGCTAACTCGAGCCTTTCTCTGAAATATCTCAAAGTGCCATGGAATACATGTTGGGGAACGTAGTAATTTCAAAAAAATTCCTACGCACACGCAAGATCATGTGATGCATAGCAACGAGAGGGGAGAGTGTGATCTACATACCTAGTAGATCGACAACGGAAGCGTTTGGTTGATGTAGTCGTACGTCTTCACGGCCCGACCGATCAAGCACCGAAACTACGGCACCTCCGAGTTTTAGCACATGTTCAGCTCGATGACGATCCCCGGACTCCGATCCAGCAAAGTGTCGGGGAAGAGTTCCGTCAGCACGATGGCGTGGTGACGATCTTGATGTACTACTGCAGCAGGGCTTCGCCTAAACTCCGCTACAATATTATCGAGGACTATGGTGGAAGGGGGCACCGCACACGGCTAAGGAAAAGATCACGTGGATCAACTTGTGTATCTTTGGGGTGCCCCTACCTCTGTATATAAAGGACTAAAAGGGGGGAGGCTGGCCGTCCAAGGAGGGCGCGCCAGGAGAGTCCTACTCCCTCTGGGAGTAGGATTCCCCCCCAATCCTAGTTGGAATAGGATTCGCGGAGGGGGAAAAGAGAGAGAAGGGGCCGGCCCCCTCTCCTTGTCCTATTCGGACCAAGGGAGGGGAGGGGCGCGCGGCCCATGTAGGGCTGCCTCTTCTCTTTTCCACTATGGCCCATGATGGCCCATATAGCTCCAGGGGGGTTCCGGTAACCTCCCGGTACTCCGGTAAAATCCCGATTTCACCCGGAACACTTCCGGTATCCATACATAGGCTTCCAATATATCAATCTTTATGTCTCGGCCATTTCGAGACTCCTCGTCATGTCCGTGATCACATCCGGGACTCCGAACAAACTTCGGTACATCAAAATGCATAAACTCATAATATAACTGTCATCGTAACCTTAAGCGTGCGGACCCTACGGGTTCGAGAACAATGTAGACATGACCGAGACACGTCTCCGGTCAATAACCAAATAGCGGGACCTGGATGCCCATATTGGCTCCTACATATTCTATGAAGATCTTTATCGGTCAGACCGCATAACAACATACGTTGTTCCCTTTGTCATCGGTATGTTACTTGCCCGAGATTCGATCGTCGGTATTCCAATACCTAGTTCAATCTCGTTACCGGCAAGTCTCTTTACTCGATCTGTAATACATCATCCCGCAACTAACTCATTAGTTGCAATTCTTGCAAGGCTTTAAGTGATGTGCATTACCGAGAGGGCCCAGAGATACCTCTCCGACAATCGGAGTGACAAATCCTAATCTCGAAATACGCCAACCCAACATGTACCTTTGGAGACACCTGTAGTACTCCTTTATAATCACCCAGTTACGTTGTGACGTTTGGTAGCACCTAAAGTGTTCCTTCGGCAAACGGGAGTTGCATAATCTCATAGTTATAGGAACATGTATAAGTCATGAAGAAAGCAATAGCAACATACTAAACGATCAGGTGCTAAGCTAATGGAATGGGTCATGTCAATCAGATCATTCACTTAATGATGTGATCCCGTTAATCAAATAACAACTCATTGTTCATGGTCAGGAAACATAACCATCTTTGATTAACGAGCTAGTCAAGTAGAGGCATACTAGTGGCACTTTGTTTATCTATGTATTCACACATGTATTATGTTTCCGGTTAATACAATTCTAGCATGAATAATAAACATTTATCATGATATAAGGAAATAAATAATAACTTTATTATTGCCTCTAGGGCATATTTCCTTCAGTCTCCCACTTGCACTAGAGTCAATAATCTAGATTACACAGTAATGATTCTCACACCCATGGAGCCTTGGTGCTGATCATGTTTTGCTCGTGGAAGAGGCTTACTCAACGGGTCTGCAACATTCAGATCCGTGTGTATCTTGCAAATCTCTATGTCTCCCACCTAGACTAGATCCCGGATGGAATTGAAGCGTCTCTTGATGTGCTTGGTTCTCTTGTGAAATCTGGATTCCTTTGCCAAGGCAATTGCACCAGTATTGTCACAAAAGATTTTCATTGGACCCGATGCACTAGGTATGACACCTAGATCGGATATGAACTCCTTCATCCAGACTCCTTCATTTGCTGCTTCCGAAGCAGCTATGTACTCCGCCTCACATGTAGATCCCGCTACAACGCTTTGTTTAGAACTGCACCAACTGACAGCTCCACCGTTTAATGTAAACACGTATCCGGTTTGCGATTTAGAATCGTCCGGATCAGTGTCAAAGCTTGCATCAACGTAACCTTTTACGATGAGCTCTTTGTCACCTCCATATACGAGAAACATATCCTTAGTCCTTTTCAGGTATTTCAGGATGTTCTTGACCGCTGTCCAGTGATCCACTCCTGGATTACTTTGGTACCTCCCTGCTAGACTTATAGCAAGGCACACATCAGGTCTCGTACACAGCATTGCATACATGATAGATCCTATGGCTGATGCATAGGGAACATCTTTCATATTCTCTCTATCTTCTGCAGTGGTCGGGCATTGAGTCTTACTCAACTTCACACCTTGTAACATAGGCAAGAACCCTTTCTTTGCTTGATCCATTTTGAACTTCTTCAAAACTTTGTCAAGGTATGTGCTTTGTGAAAGTCCAATTAAGCGTCTTGATCTATCTCTATAGATCTTAATGCCTAATATGTAAGCAGCTTCACCGAGGTCTTTCATTGAAAAACTTTTTATTCAAGTATCCCTTTATGCTATCCAGAAATTCTATATCATTTCCAATTAGTAATATGTCATCTACATATAATATCAGAAATTCTATAGAGCTCCCACTCACTTTCTTGTAAATACAGGCTTCTCCAAAAGTCTGTATAAAACCAAATGCTTTCATCACTCTATCAAAACGTTTATTCCAACTCCGAGAGGCTTGCACCAGTCCATAAATGGATCGCTGGAGCTTGCACACTTTGTTAGTTCCCTTTGGATCAACAAAACCTTCTGGTTGCATCATATACAACTCTTCTTCCAGAAATCCATTCAGGAATGCAGTTTTGACATTCATCTGCCAAATTTCATAATCATAAAATGCGGCAATTGCTAACATGATTCGGACAGACTTAAGCATCGCTACGGGTGAGAAGGTCTCATCGTAGTCAATCCCTTGAACTTGCCGAAAACCTTTTGCGACAAGTCGAGCTTTGTAGACAGTAATATTACCGTCAGCGTCAGTCTTCTTCTTGAAGATCCATTTATTCTCAATTGCTCGCCGATCATCGGGCAAGTCAACCAAAGTCCATACTTTGTTCTCATACATGGATCCCATCTCAGATTTCATGGCTTCAAGCCAGTTTGCGGAATCTGGGCTTACCATCGCTTCTTCATAGTTCGTAGGTTCATCATGATCTAGTAGCATGACTTCCAGAACGGGATTACCGTACCACTCTGGCGCGGATCTTACTCTGGTTGATCTACGAGGTTCAGTAGTATCTTGTTCTGAAGTTTCATGATCATTATCATTAGCTTCCTCACTAACTGGTGTAGGTGTCACAGAAATAGTTTTCTGTGATGCACTACTTTCCAATAAGGGAGCAGGTACAGTTACCTCGTCAAGTTCTACTTTCCTCCCACTCACTTCTTTCGAGAGAAACTCCTTCTCTAGAAAGTTTCCGAATATAGCAACAAAAGTCTTGCTTTCGGATCTGTGATAGAAGGTGTATCCAATAGTCTCCTTTGGATATCCTATGAAGACACATTTCTCCGATTTGGGTTCGAGCTTATCAGGTTCAAGCTTTTTCACATAAGCATCGCAGCCCCAAACTTTCAGAAACGACAACTTTGGTTTCTTGCCAAACCACAGTTCATAAGGCGTCGTCTCAACGGATTTTGATGGTGCCCTATTTAATGTGAATGCGGCCGTCTCTAGAGCGTATCCCCAAAATGATAGCGGTAAATTAGTAAGAGATATCATTGATCGCACCATATCTAGTAAAGTACGATTACGACGTTCGGACACACCATTATGCTGTGGTGTTCCGGGTGGTGTGAGTTGTGAAACTATTCCACAATTTTTCAAATGTACACCAAACTCGTAACCCAAATATTCTCCTCCACGATCAGATCGTAGGAACTTTATTTTCTTGTTACGATGATTTTCAACTTCACTCTGAAATTCTTTGAACTTTTCAAATGTTTCAGACTTATGTTTCATTAAGTAGATATACCCATATCTGCTTAAATCATCTGTGAAGGTGAGAAAATAATGATATCCGCCACGAGCCTCAATATTCATCGGACCACATACATCTGTATGTATGATTTCCAAGAAATCTGTTGCTCTCTCCATAGTACCGGAGAACGGCGTTTTGGTCATCTTGCCCATGAGGCACGGTTCGCAAGTACCAAGTGATTCATAATCAAGTGGTTCCAAAAGTCCATCAGTATGGAGTTTCTTCATGCGCTTTACACCGATATGACCTAAACGGCAGTGCCACAAATATGTTGCACTATCATTATCAACTCTGCATCTTTTGGCTTCAACATTATGAATATGTGTGTTACTACTATCGAGATTCAATAAGAATAGACCACTCTTCAAGGGTGCATGACCATAAAAGATATTACTCATATAAATAGAACAACCATTATTCTCTAATTTAAATGAATAACCGTCTCGCATCAAACAAGATCCAGATATAATGTTCATGCTTAACGCTGGCACCAAATAAGAATTATTTAGGTCTAATATTAACCCCGTAGGTAGATGTAGAGGTAGCGTGCCGACCGCGATCACATCGACTTTGGAACCGTTTCCCACGCGCATCGTCACCTCGTCCTTAACCAATCTTCGCTTAATCCGTAGTCCCTGTTTCGAGTTGCAAATATTAGCAACAGAACCAGTATCAAATACCCAGGTGCTACTGCGAGCATTAGTAAGGTACACATCAATAACATGTATATACAATATACCTTTGTTCACCTTGCCATCCTTCTTATCCGCCAAATACTTGGGGCAGTTCCGCTTCCAGTGACCAGTCTGCTTGCAATAGAAGCACTCAGTTTCAGGCTTAGGTCCAGGTTTGGGTTTCTTCTCTCGAGTAGCAACTTGCTTGCCGTTCTTTTTGAAGTTCCCCTTTTTCTTTCCTTTGCCCTTTTTCTTGAAACTAGTGGTCTTGTTAACCATCAACACTTGATGCTCCTTCCTGATTTCTACCTCCGCAGCTTTCAGCATTGCGAAGAGCTCGGGAATAGTCTTATTCATCCCTTGCATATTATAGTTCATCACGAAGCTCTTGTAGCTTGGTGGCAGTGATTTGAGAATTCTGTCAATGACGCAATCATCTAGAAGATTAACTCCCAATTGAATCAAGTGATTATTATACCCAGACATTTTGAGTATATGCTCACTGACAGAACTGTTCTCCTCCATCTTGCAGCTATAGAACTTATTGGAGACTTCATATCTCTCAATCCGTGCATTTGCTTGAAATATTAACTTCAACTCCCGGAACATCTCATATGCTGCATGACGTTCAAAACGTCGTTGAAGTCCCGATTCTAAGCCGTAAAGCATGGCACACTGAACTATTGAGTAGTCATCAGCTTTGCTTTGCCAGACGTTCATAACATCCGGCGTTGCTCCAGCAGCAGGCCTGGCACCCATCGGTGCTTCCAGGACGTAATTCTTCTGTGCAGCAATGAGGATAATCCTCAAGTTACGGACCCAGTCCGTGTAATTGCTACCATCATCTTTCAACTTTGTTTTCTCAAGGAACGCATTAAAATTCAACGGAACAACAGCACGAGCCATCTATCTACAATCAACATAAACAAGCAAGATACTATCAGGGACTAAGTTCATGATTAATTTAAGTTCAATTAATCATATTACTTAAGAACTCCCACTTAGATAGACATCCCTCTAATCTTCTAAGTGATCACGTGATCCAAATCAACTAAACCATAACCGATCATCACGTGAGATGGAGTAGTTTCATTGGTGAACATCACTATGTTGATCATATCTAGTATATGATTCACGCTCGACCTTTCGGTCTCCGTGTTCCGAGGCCATATCTGTATATGCTTGGCTCGTCAAGTATAACCCGAGTATTCCGCGTGTGCAACTGTTTTGCACCCGTTGTATTTGAACTAGAGCCTATCACACCCGATCATCACGTGGTGTCTCAGCACGAAGAACTTTCACAACGGTGCATACTCAGGGAGAACACTTCTTGATAATTTAGTGAGAGATCATCTTATAATGCTACCGTCAATCAAAGCAAGATAAGATGCATAAAAGGATAAACATCACATGCAATCAATATAAGTGATATGATATGGCCATCATCATCTTGTGCTTGTGATCTCCATCTCCGAAGCACCGTTGTGATCACCATCGTCACCGGCGTGACACCTTGATCTCCATCGTAGCATCGTTGTCGTCTCGCCAAGCTTGTGCTTCTACGACTATCGCTACCGCTTAGTGATAAAGTAAAGCATTACATCGCGATTGCATTGCATACAATAAAACGACAACCATAAGGCTCCTGCCAGTTGCCGATAATTCAGTTACAAAACATGATCATCTCATACAATAAAATCAGCATCATGTCTTGACCATATCACATCACAACATGCCCTGCAAAAACAAGTTAGACGTCCAAACCTTTGTTGTTGCAAGTTTTACGTGGCTGCTACGGGCTTAAGCAAGAACTAATCTTACCTACGCATCAAAACCATAATGATAGTTTGTCAATTTGACTCTGTTTTAACCTTCGCAAGGACCGGGCGTAGCCACACTTGGTTCAACTAAAGTTGGAGAGACAGTCGCCCGCAAGCCACCTATGTGCAAAGCACGTCGAGAGAACCGATCTCGCGTAAGCATACGCGTAATGTTGGTCCGGGTCGTCTCGTCCAACAATACCGCCGAACCAAAGTATGACATGCTGGTAGGCAGTATGACTTATATCGACCACAACTCACTTGTGTTCTACTCGTGCATATAACATCAACATATAAAACCTAGGCTCTGATACCACTGTTGGGGAACGTAGTAATTTCAAAAAAATTCCTACACACATGCAAGATCATGTGATGCATAGCAACGAGAGGGGAGAGTGTGATCTACATACCTAGTAGATCGACAACGGAAGCGTTTGGTTGATGTAGTCGTACGTCTTCACGGCCCGACCGATCAAGCACCGAAACTACGGCACCTCCGAGTTTTAGCACACGTTCAGCTCGATGACGATCCCCGGACTCCGATCCAGCAAAGTGTCGGGGAAGAGTTCCGTCAGCACGACGGCGTGATGACGATCTTGATGTACTACTGCAGCAGGGCTTCGCCTAAACTCCGCTACAATATTATCGAGGACTATGGTGGAAGGGGGCACCGCACACGGCTAAGGAAAAGATCACGTGGATCAACTTGTGTATCTTTGGGGTGCCCCTGCCTCTGTATATAAAGGACTAAAAGGGGAGAGGCTGGCCGGCTAAGGGGGGCGCGCCAGGAGAGTCCTACTCCCTCTGGGAGTAGGATCCCCCCCCCCCCCCAATCCTTGTTGGAATAGGATTCGCGGAGGGGGAAAAGAGAGAGGGGGGGCCGGGCCCTCTCCTTGTCCTATTCGGACCAAGGGAGGGGAGGGGCGCGCGGCCCATGTAGGGCTGCCTCTTCTCTTTTCCACTATGGCCCATGATGGCCCATATAGCTCCCGGGGGGTTCCGGTAACCTCCCGGTACTCTGGTAAAATCCCGATTTCACCCGGAACACTTCCGGTATCCATACATAGGCTTCCAATATATCAATCTTTATGTCTCGACCATTTCGAGACTCCTCGTCATGTCCGTGATCACATCCGGGACTCCGAACAAACTTCGTTACATCAAAATGCATAAACTCATAATATAACTGTCGTCGTAACCTTAAGCGTGCGGACCCTACGGGTTCGAGAACAATGTAGACATGACCGAGACACGTCTCCGGTCAATAACCAAATAGCGGGACCTGGATGCCCATATTGGCTCCTACATATTCTATGAAGATCTTTATCGGTCAGACCGCATAACAACATACATTGTTCCCTTTGTCATTGGTATGTTACTTGCCCGAGATTCGATCGTCGGTATTCCAATACCTAGTTCAATCTCGTTACCGGCAAGTCTCTTTACTTGTTATGTAATACATCATCCCACAACTAACTCATTAGTTGCAATGCTTGCAAGGCTATAAGTGATGTGCATTACCGAGAGGGCCCAGAGATACCTCTCCGACAATCGGAGTGACAAATCCTAATCTCGAAATACGCCAACCCAACATGTACCTTTGGAGACACCTGTAGTACTCCTTTATAATCACCTAGTTACGTTGTGACGTTTGGTAGCACCCAAAGTGTTCCTCCGGCAAAGAGGACTTGCATAATCTCATAGTTATAGGAACATGTATAAGCAATGGCAACATACTAAATGATCGGGTGCTAAGCTAATGGAATGGGTCATGTCAATCAGATCATTCACTTAATGATGTGATCCCGTTAATCAAATAACAACTCATTGTTCATGGTCAGGAAATATAACCATCTTTGATTAACGAGCTAGTCAAGTAGAGGCATACTAGTGACACTTTGTTTGTCTATGTATTCACACATGTATTATGTTTCCGGTTAATACAATTCTAGCATGAATAATAAACATTTATCATGATATAAGGAAATAAATAATAACTTTATTATTGCCTCTAGGGCATATTTCCTTCAATACAGCCTCCACAATAGCTGTGAGTGGCAATGCTCTATTCCCTTTCAGCACAAAGTTATACACCTCTGCAAGATTGGTTGTCATGTGGCCATACCTAGCTCCATGTGTGTCATGCAGCAAAGACCAATTCACTGGAGGCTCTTTCTCTATCCACTCAGAAAAATTCTTTATTGCCCTTCCCTTCTTTCTCTTAGTATTAGGAGTGTCAATTGATGGCAAGTCACAAAGACCTAGTGGCTCCTCTAGCTCCGCGATGAGTGCTGCTAATTTAACCTGATCTTCTTCCATTTTCTTTCTCGCACGGACCTGCTTCTTAGTGAACTCATCTAGTTTTGACCAAATAAATCCGTATTTGCGCTGCTGGCTCTGCTTGCATAATTTTTTGAACAAGTTCATCAACCGCTTGTTCTTGAACTGTGAGAAAAAATTAGAGCCAAGATGGCGCATGCACCACCGGCTCTGCAAGTCCCTCCAAGGTGTTGGTTCGTCAACTGTTGGATTACGTAGTGTCCTCACATCCTTCAATATACCAGCATGTCTATCATGAATGCCACACGCGTTTGGTCGGTCCTTCACGATGGCAATTTTCACTTGCCGGAAGAACCATACCCAGCCGGGAAAGTTCTCACCCTCCACAAAAGCCATGACAAGTGGGATGATTTGATTGTTCCCGTCCACACCAATAGCATTCAGGATTTGCCCTCTATACTGACCAGTCAGGAATGTACCATCCACAAACATAACAGGAGGACAATGCCGGAAAGCTTCGATGCACATAGCGAAAGAGAAGAACACTCGTTTCAACACCTTGAAATCTGGTATACTCAGCAACCTCATGTGTTGTACGTTCACATAAGTGCCGGGATTCCTCTCCTTCAGTATGCCAAGGAGACGGACAACATTATCATATGAGTCAAAGAACGTCCCAAACCTTTCCTCCATAGCCTTCTGCTTAGCCCTCCAAGCCTTCCCATAAGGAATGACATAATTCCATCTGACCTTCACTGCTGTCTGGATGTGTTTTGCTTCCATATCTTTCTTCTATACTATCTTAGTATACATGAGTTGCGCAATGAGACTTGAAGTCAGGTTCGGATGCTTCACCAGCAGGTTCTTCCTCACACAATTATGTGGGACGATAATGGTGACAACCCAGTGGATGTCATACTTCGGCACGTGCCCGTGCACCTTCGCAGGACAACCTGTTTCAACACATTTCACGGTATAGTTTGTTGGACTTGATATGTGTGTCCGGAAAACCCTCTGCGTAGACATAGCCCACTTTATCACCGCATACTTCAATTTTTTCTTCTTATCAAACATAGCCCCTATCTATACTTGGTTCAGATTATACTGCCATAGAGTCACATGGCCATCGTTGACTGTAAGGTAGGTGGATATGTCCTGCTCCCATGCAGAAGGAATTGGTACCTCAACTTCATCCTCAGAATTTTCAGAATCCAGTTCCTCCACCAATCCATCCTCGTCCTCTTCCTCCATCACCCTATGCATTTCATCCCCTTCCTCATCCCCATCAGCAAAACTAGAACCAGCTAATATTATCGACTGGCTACTCTGCCCAGTATCAGGACCACAAACATTGTGTGGCACGTAGTCTGACTCTTTCTCGGGTTGGCTAGCATCCACATCTTGTGGTTGTGACCCAGATAAAACAATCTCATTAGCCACTTCACTGCCTTGGCCGGGTTCATACCCCCTGTGGAGTTGTATGGTATTTTCCTCCTTCGCCACAGGTTGCACAAGTGCATATGGGTGGATTCTTCGGTCTCGGCAACGTCTTAACAGGGAAAACCAATGCTGGCTCCTATCTATCGGCATCAACTCCCACTTGACATTTTTACAGGATTTGGTCCACAATGCATGAATATTAACGGAACATACTTCAGGATCCAGCCCGAAACTAGTTGTCAACCAGTACTTCAACTGTCTAATGTCCAGTCTGTCTGGGTCTGCTAGTGTCATGACGCCAGTTTTGAACTTGCTAATACCAACCCCAGACTCATTATATCGACCATTACCAGTGCCGTAGTAAACATTCAGATTTACCGATTCAGACATTTTCACCTGTCAGACATTGTCATCTTCTCATTAATCACAACGAACACTAATATTACCCGCTACATGAACTATGCGCTAAAATGCCTCCACAAATATATTAGCACTAAAATTCGCAATATGACTTATATACACTAACTAAACTATACAATTTAGATAAAATCAATTTGTGACGACATGGTTATACCTTCAAAGCGTGTGTCCCTAGCTTCTTGCTCCTCTCTTCGACTCAGCGGCACCGGCCACCTCGCAGAGTTCTTGCACCACCGGACAACGACACCGCCGCCCCCTCGACGACCGGAGGTTCAACTCCGGTCACCCCCAAGCCGCACCTCCTCCTTACTACCTCCTCCTCCACAGCTGCTGCTCCTCCTCACCACCACCTACTGCCCAACCCCACGTCCTCCTCCCCACCATGGCTCCTCCTCCCCACCATGGCTACTCCTCCCCAAACACATCAAAAACTATCCCATAGCAAGAAATAACACTGTAGGCCGTCGGGTATTGCTACGATCTATCGATTCTATGGCTTGGATGTGAAAATGGGTGGCAAATGGAGGAGATCGGAGTGGGGTGGCGACCTACAGAGAAGAACTGGGAGAGAGAACGAGAGAAAGAAGAACAGAGGCGACAGGAAGAAGACGGGCGCGGCGCTGGCTTATCCAGCCTTTTCGGCCGATGGATGGCCGAAAACTACTTCGGCCTATGGGTGGCCGAAAACGGCCCAATTCGGTCAGCTGGTGTCCGAAGCTACTATTTTTGGCTGGGCCACCGCCGACGCCATGTCTTCGGCCCAGAAAAGCCCGTCTTCGGTCAACCCGGGGCCGAAGACCCCTTTTCGGCCAAAGTTTAGCCGAAAACACCCTTTTCGGCCCAAGCAAGGCCGACAGGGTCATACTTTTGAAATTTTCCCATTTTGTCCTATAGTTTTCAAATTTGCTTCAAAAAACGTGATAGTTTTGAAAAAAAACTACCTGCTTAGTAGATAGATGGTGACTAGAGACACATGCGTTTCACTTTTCCTGGGAAGAGATGGCGCCTACTTTACAGGATGTGTCTTACTTGTTGGGATTACCTCTGGCCGATGCTGCCATAGGTCCCTTAGAGGCAGAATCTGGTTGGCAAGCAGCGATGCAGACCCGTTTTTTGGCCGCGGTGCCGACTGCTAGGGCCATAGACAACGATCCTCACGGGCCTCTTTTTAGATGGTTGAGCCAATTTTAGGTAACCTTCACGGCCACTTAAACAAATGTTGTTTTTTTAGTTCCCCGATGTTCATACAATCATTACGTTTCTATGTAGATTGTCTTGTTAGGATATCCCGATATTCAGTTGTCGGAGGCACAGATTGACCGGTCCCTAGAGCCATCTATTCTTTGGCTGTTCGGCAAGACGATGTTTACGGAGAACCATGTGACCACTGTCGATGCACGACTCATCGGTATTGCACGAGAGATAGCTGATGCACGTTGCCCTAGGGATATTCTGCCGAGGAGTTTTGGTTCTGCTATGTTAGCGGCTACGTACAGAGGCCTGTGCAAAGCTTGCTTGTTGAAGTCTAGAAAATCTAGTCATGTTGGATGTCCATTATTGTTGCAGCTCTGGTCATACGAGAGATTCCCTATTGGACGACCCTATGTCTACGTTGATAAACCTTTTGGTTTGGAGGACTTAGCTGGGGCTTATGTGCCTGCTATCGGCGACTTGCCTACTATGGGATCTGTTTGGGCACGGCGAGAGGTACTTTTATATTAAATAAAATTAATCCCACTATTTCTTGCCATTCATTTAGTATTACTAATGCTTAATTGTTGTCATGCACAGAAACAGTTTGCGCATAGCCAGGTTAGGGGATGCTACCCGTCCTTCACGACACAATTTGATAGTTTGCACGAGGATCAAGTTATCTGGGAGCCATACTCGCCTGAGGCTATATCATCGAGGTGCCCAGTTGGGATTTCTGGATTGTGCACTAGAGATCGGCACTATTGGATGACCAAGGCTAAGTTGGTGTTCAAGCATGACGGTTGAGGAGATGGCTCTTCATAGGGTGATGAGACAGTTCGGTCTATATCAAGAGCCTGAGATTCCAGATATTCCACACTTGCCAGAACACGTGCACAAGTAAGTACTAATACTATTTTAGTTTTCAGCTCTGCATTCATAATATACCTAATCATGTATCGCGCATGTCAATCTCAGGGACAGTCGCCTATGAGGAAACAAGTCCATGGCTTATTGGCTGAAGAGCATTACCCCTTAAGTTGACGAATGGACTACCGCGCCAACAAATATCTGGGATGAGGTTCGGCCCTTTAACTGGGAAATGTTCGGGTTTTATTTGCAGCGTTACCGGCATACAACGAGGATCTACTTGGTTCCATCATCTGCTCCTGATCAGATCGAAGCCCCTCTCACCAGCGATATGTACCCAACTGCCTCTGTTGTGGGAACCAGACACCACGCGATACGTGCCTTGGTTCTCATATGTTAAGTCTTTTGTTAACTTGGACATATTCGCTTGGTTATCTATTCGTGGTGTCTATCATACAACGAGGATATAATTGGTTAACTCTTCATGTACAGGGTGACTTGACAGTACAGGCGCGAGAGTAGGTTTCCACCTTAATGCAACGCTTTCAGAGGGAAGAAACTATCCCACCGCGAGAGGGCGTCTCATGATTGAGGCATCTTGATGACAAGCTACGCGGGATTTACGCAGCTGTTACATGTAGACGGTCTTCGGATGTTGCACTTCCTCCTCCAGCCACGAGACGGGGTGACCGAAAACCAGCCATGAGATGGTTCCATCGGCTGCTCGTGATCAAATCGAAGCCCCTCTCACGAGCGATATGTACCCAACTGTCTTTGTTGTGGGAACTAGACACCACGCAATACGTGTAGACGGTCTTTAGATGTTGCACTTCGGCCTAAAGGTGGCCGAAAACTCCCATTTCGGCCAGCGCGTGGTCGACGGGGTGCTACTTTTAATTTTTATCCAAATTATGCTATAGTTTCCGAAAATGCTATAAAATATGTCATAGTTTTGAAAAAAAAAATCGTCGGCACGCTGTTCCTGTGCGGGAGCTGCGTCAGCTACGCGCTCTGGTTCGTCGTCCAGGCTAAGGTCACCAAGGTGTTCCCGTACCGGTACTGGACCACGGCGCTCACGTGCCCCGTGGGCTGCCTGCAGTCCCCCCTGCCCGTCTCCGTGCCGATCATCGTCGCCGCCGGCGACGTATATGGATGGGCGCCCATGTGGACGCTGCGCTGGGACCTGCAGCTGGCCACGGTGGTCTACTCCGGGGTGTTCAACACGGGCGTCACGTTCGTGCTCGTGTCCTGGGCGGTGGAGCGCCGCGGGCCGGTGTACCCGGCCATGTTCAACTCCCTGTCGCTCGTCGCCACCACCGCCGTCGACGCCGTCGTGTTCTGCACCGACGCCTACCTTGGTGGGGTGCTGGGGGCGGCGCTCGTCGTCGTCGGCCTCTGCGCGTTCCTGTGGGGCAAAAGCAAAGAGGTCGCGGCTGCTAAGGCGATCAATGCCGAGCAGTAGCTGCGGCATGCATGAGACGCCGACGATTGTGTAGCGATTTATCCAACCTAGGTACAGATGGGATTACTCAACCGTAGTAGTAACCTGAGATCATATCGCACAATGTTATGTGCTAGTCCGTCACGCTCGGTATGATTCAGATACAAGCACAGACAGAAATAATCACAAACAGACGTTCAGCACATATGTGTAGAGCATTCACAGACAGTTGTTTTCATCCTTATATGCCAACTGAATCCAGTGACACCATGTGTGCAGTATGTGCCAACGGAAAAAAGAATGCACAAGTAGTGTATGCAATTATGCATACCTGCTTCATTATAACTTGTTAACCATCATATTCATAGGATAGTAAAAAAAAAATGGAGTATCTATTTAGTACTCGACGTGCTTCAATCAAATTTTGTGACAAATAAAGAGAGGGCATGTGCTTTTCCTTTTTACCTAGGGCTGAAATTAATTTTATCATTCAACAGTAGTACAATACCATTTTCTTACTAGAGGGTGGGTCCTTTGTGGAAGGAGAGCACATGCTCTCACACAAGAACTCAAAGGAACAACTTGCCCCCTGACCTTTTCATGAAGGAACCCAACAGAGAAACTAGATTACAATTGGGTCTGGAAACTACCCCCAACGCAAAACCAATTGCACTGACGTCGGAGATGAACCACTTGGTTCGATGCAATCATCATTGCCTTCAAACCATAGGCAAAGCTTGTTGGAGAAGGACACCATAGACTCTGGATCGAAGTGATACTACCTTCCTTTTGACAATCATGGTTGGGATGAAGACATGAGCGTTAGCTCCAATGCAAGCACCGATGGTAACGAATTGTTGTCCGAACTAAACTCTAGTAATCCACCTCCCCTCCGTCGTTGCACCACCGAGATGACAAGAAGAGAGGAGGGGGAGAGACTGAAGCTCCTCCAGATCAGGGGCGACTAGGGCCTCCGGCCTAATCATCTCCCCGACTCGTCAGAGTAGCGAGGGCGATGGCGGCAATAACGGCTCGTCCCCATGTATCTGGCTAAGAGGTGCTAGCATAGGAGTGTAATGAGCCTCTTTGACCCTCTATCTCACCTATGAATGAGAGGGAGAGGAGGTTGAGGAAGAATCAGGATAGATCTAGATCCGACCACCTCTTTATTTTGGCAGGAGAAGCAGATGAAAATAAAATCTACTATTACACACGGGCACACCCTCTCCCTCCCTTTCCGGTCGACAACATGGGCAGAGGAGGGAGGAATAAGGGCGGCCGGAGTCCATGGCATGAGCCGAATTTACTCGTAGTCTACGTCAATGGAGAGAGGGGAAGATTCTCATTGGTGAACACTACATGAACTTACAAATCCCTTCTTTTCTGCAGGTTCAATAGTAGTTTATTTCATAATAATAGAGTTACAATCTAAAGGCAAGAGCTCCTCAATACACGGGAGACCACTTTCGAGCCACACTATTGTGGCCTGCTTTGAACGACTATACCTTGCCATGCATTCTGCAATTCTGTTTTGAGTTCTATTTAGCTTATGTGGAATAAACTCTCTATCGATCATTAAAGACTTAATCTCAACAACTAAATGACCATAATCCGAACGATCCAAACTTGACCCAGAGAGATAGGAGAGGGCAGTCGAAGAGTCTAACTGCACCAGAACAAATCCCTTCTTGCTTCGATGGTCTAATAATAGAGTATGTAATTAATTTGCTATCAAACTACTCCCTCCATTCCAAAATAGATGACCCAACTTTGTACTAACTTTGCTAAAGTTAGTACAAAGTTGGGTCATCTATTTTGGAATGGAGGGAGTACAACTCTATTTAGAGCTCGGTACTTCGGATGATTGCTTTTGTAACCGTGCACGGTTTCAAACATAATTCTTGATCCATTGCATGATATTTTTAAGTCAAATATCTTTTAGTGTTATGTCCATGATGATATGCTTAATAAATGTTTAAAGTAAACAAAAGTGATCAGCAAAAGCTATGACTTCAAAAGTTATAGTTTGAGTGTTCCCACCTCAACTTGTTACTCACTCTTGTGCTAAAGGTATACCAAAATTTAATTTTCAATAGCTAAGCCGGGCTAAAATATCCTAGGATATAGAATTGAGAAATCTGAACTAGACAACAAATAGCACTAGTGCTATGAAATAGCCATAATCAACAGAAACTAACAAGTAAAGGAGAACTTAACCTAGTTCATATATTTAATAGCATTTTTTAGTAAAAAGGCAGAAGGCCATATATTAGATAAAACGAGCCCTTATAAGAAGCTCCTTACAGAAATAAGAAATTGAAAGAAAGTCCTTGAGGAAAGAAACACCATCTTCCTTCTGCATCCACCGGCGGCGTGCCGTGAGCAAAGCTCATTGCCACCTTTAGGTCTCCATCTGAGCGGGGAAACTTTGTGGAAAGCCAGGAGCTTGGAGAAGTAGTGGCTGAGAAGTTGTCAATGTAGACCAAGAGACACCGATACGATTTGGAAAATCACCATCCCGGAGAAGCTGGCGCTTAGAAGGACCAGAAGATAATCCCAACTCCGAGAAGATAGAGGAGGGGGATAGAAACCTTGCAAGTTCCCTACTGCAACCCCATCTTGCTGAGCCGCCATTGGAACCCGAGTAAAATGACACACTGCAATATCACCCCCTACCGTTGATTACCTACACAAAACAAAGAGAGAAATGAGGTCCAATATCTGTCCCTGGCTGAAACTTCACATGCCCTCCGCCAATGCCGAACAACATCGCCGAATGTGGATAGGACGGGGATAATTTATTCCTAGCCATCAATGACACCATCGTCTCACCACTAGCGAGATACATGAACTTGATCCTAACTGAAGTTAGCGTGACCGAAGACTACAAAGACAAGCCAACCGGGGTCCCCCTCCTCCTCGGCGCCAAAGGCACCTGGAACCGAGGGGAACCGGTGGCTGTCAGAGGAACCCTAGTAGCATATTTTTCAAAGAGGCCATTCACAGTATTTTCAAAACGCGCAAATTGAAAAACCTATATAACTAGAGTGCCACATCCTCTTGAATCCTAGTATAAGAGAGTATTTCATAGCATAGAGAAAACAAAGGAATTCTGAAAATGGTTTTGAGTTGATAGAATGTTTTTTTCCTGGGGTGCAAATGAATTGTAAGGAAATGTTCGTAAGGATTCCAATGATGTGAATCAAATGAGCAATGTTTTGGAAAAATACTAAGAATTCAAATCCTCCACAAATCATAAAATTCCTTTGAATCAAGACCCTTAGAGATAACAGTAGTGTGACCTATCCCGGACGGAAACTCAAGTTCTGCCAGCGAAAAACAAGATTTTACTGTAAACAGATAATCTGCCACAAGTTTTTTTTAATTTGCACTGTTAATCTGCCAAGCTAACCTGAAAATAATCATATAGGATCGTTCAATTTCTTCTTCTTCTTCTTCCTCTTCTTCTTCTTCCTCCTCCTCCTCCTCCTCCTCCTCCTCCTTCGAACTTCTTAGTTTGAATTACATATAACACATGTAGCATTCATACAATGTGCTTTCAGATCAACATCCATGCTCGCGTGCATGTCTTATAGGCACTAGAAACAAGAGATTAATTAACTACCAAATACTTTATCCATCATCTTCGGGGCAGTCAACGTCATAGCCGTAGTCTCCAGCAGCAAACATGTCCTCATGGTAGAACCCAGCAGTAATTCGCCTCTCAGCAAACCACCTGCGATCCATACTCCTCCTGCAATGGGACGAGCTGTCGAGGCACACGTACTCCAGAAACGCCTTCCCGGCTCCAGCAACCGCCGGACTACTGCCGGGGCCGGGCCGCGGGATCACGACCATCACAAGGTTACCGAATTTGCGCGCTTCTTCTGTGACATCCTCCACCAGGCCATCGAACCCGTCGTCCTCAAGGCGATCGTCCGGCGAGAGCATCTTGGTCAGGCGTACCACCTTGGTCGCTCCGGCTTTGGGAGGCACCGGAGGACGGTCGGTGGTGGTGGTGGTGGTGTATGTTGGGTATTGTTGATGAGCATTAGTTCTTGGACGATTTGGCCTGCAGTGAAGATGGAGTCAGAGCGGAGTACCGTCTGGTTTCCTGATGTGTTTACACTCTAAAACAACCGGAGTCCACTCATGCTGCAATCCAGTCAAAATTAAGTCAGAATGGATGTAGTACGTACTAACATCGTCAAAGAGCAAAATAAGCAATTCCGTCACCCAGCTTGCCACAAGCAAATCCGAACCGATTAGTCAAAATAGAACTAATCGGGCCCGAATAGATCAATCGCTGTTCCTAGGGAGAAAAAAAATCTCAACATTAATAAGGTGAACAACAAATCAAAACATGCTTGTGGGTTCGCAGCCGTGCGCCCGCGCGTGGACCAGAGCAGAAAAGAAAAAGGTTAAGAGAGGGACGGGAGATGCATGGGAACCTGGTCGGAGTGGCTATCGGCCGGCGGAAAAGAGTTGGCCATGCGATACGGCAAGGCCGGCAAGGCGGCGGCGGAAGATTCAGTCTGTGGGATCGGATGGATCGATCGTTCTATGCTTTTTTTTTAATTTTTTGAGCCGATCGTTCTATGTTGGAGACGAGCCGGTCGGGCCGTTCATATATAAAGGCCGGCCGGGCCGTGGGGCATAACGTTTCAGATAGGAGTCGATGTCCGAGTTCAGTGGGCGTTTTGCTGCTTTTTAATAATAACGGAAACAAATTCCGGCGAACGTTCGCCGTGGGTGGGGCAGACTCCAGCGGCAGTAGATTTTCAGGAGTCATTCGCTGTAAGAGCATATCCAACAGGCGTCCAAAAAGAGCTCCGCGCATTAAAAATTTATTTTTTTGGCGCCGCACAGCTCCAGCAGATGCTGTAGCGCTAAAAAATTTTGGGCGCGCGCTGAAAAACGCTATCGCGTGCAGTATATTTTGGGCTCTGGATTGCACGCGCTTCACAATTTGCACTGTGTGCTTTTTGTGCGCGCGTTTTTGAGTGTCTGCAAAAGCGATGTTGGTCCCGGCGCACTAAAAGTGCTAAAGTGGCGCGCTATAACTTTTGTTGGGCGCCAAATTTTTGTGCGGCCGTTGGAGATGCTCTAATGCTGTAACACACTTCCTACACTCCGTTTTTATTCTCTCCAAGACATATATAAGCTCCTGGGTGACGGTTCCATAATTTGCGCAGGGGCGATCTCGAGGCGATCCGATCTACCCTAGGGTTCGTCGGCTCCCTCTCGCTCCTGGTCATCAATCCTCCCAGTAACGCAGGCCTGCCGTTCTCTCTGTGATTACGGCCAGGTCTAGGTCTCTCCTCCTTCGACCCAGTGTCCGTCGAGGGTGTAAGATCCCATGTTCGTATAAACACACAAAACCCATGAGTCCAGGTGAGGAGGGGGAGATTGAGAGGATGGAGGAGGTGGCGTGGATGATGAGAGGGCTTAGGCTTTCGGAGGCAGAGAAGAGGGGTTTGAAGTTGAAGAAGGTGGAGAAGGGGAAGGTGATTGAGTGGGCAGAGGATGATCCGCATGTGGTTGGGAAGTTGTTCTAGGAGAAACCAGTGAATTCGAGCGTGATTGGGAACACGTTGGGAAGAATTTGGTGCCCAATCAAAGGGGTGGGTTGCACAGAACTAGAAGCAAACATCTTCTTATTCACTTTTCGGCAGGCAGTAGGTTGGAAAAGAGTTTTGGAGGATGGACCATGGTGGTTTGACAATGAGTTGCTGGTAATGGAAGCTGTCGGGGATATACCCCGCGGTATGACCTAGCCGGAGATGATAACCCGACAGGAGTTAAGTCAGATGACAACCCGGCAGGAGTTAAGTCAGATGATAAACCGGCAGGAGTTAAGTCAGATGATAACCCGGCAGGAATTAGGTCAGATGATAAACCGGCAGGAGTTAAGTCAGATGATAAAACAACATGAGTTAAGTCAGATGATAACCCGGCAGGAGTTAAGTCCGATCATAATACGGCAGACAATCATAAACCAGCAGACAGTGATAACCCAGTAGATCATCATAAACCGACACCAGTCATAACCCGGCAGACAGTGATAACTCGGTTGCTAGGGGTTATGAAGCCCAAGACGTTATGAAGCCCAAGACGTTAAGAAGACCATGAAGAGAAGTCAGAATAGTTTAAGTCTTAATCCGAGTTGGACTCTACATGTAACCCGCCCTTTCAACATATATAAGGAGGGGTAGGGCACCCCAAGAGGGGGGAGGATAATCTTAGGGCTAGACATAACTGGGAGAGCCGGTTTACGGCGACTCCCTCGTGATGATAATAAGACCTAGCCACAAACAACACGTAGGGTTGTTGCCGGATGATGTTTCCCGGGACCCGAAGCTGTCTAAATCCTTGTCTTGCGTTGCGCCTCTCGATTCCGCTCAACCCCTCCCAAGCTACCACATAAATGCGTTGACCTCACGACTAAGTCCTCACACTAGGACATCTGCCGTGACAATTCCACGACAGTTGGCACCCACCTTGGGGCTTGCGTACGGTGGTGTTGAGATTCTTGGAGGGATCTATCTCAGGGATCGAGAAGTTTGCGATGTGTTGGATGAAAAAGAGCTGGCGCAGAAGACATCCGACGAACAATTAAAAAATTAGGTTTGCAGGTTGAGCGCCCGTTACATGCGCCATGATAACCCGCCGAGTCTGAGACTAATTGGGGTAGATCAGACAATTACTGTTGGTAATAATACTTGTCCGGTTTACAGAAAGAAGGAGAGCCGGTTTAAGTAGCCAAGATTATCAATTCTTCCGCAACCTATTTACGGATTAGGCACAGTTCAAGTCCCGAGGGCATCAACCAGTACTGCTACTCTCCAACGCGAAAAGCCACGATGGCGGTTGCCTCTGCTGTTTAATTCACCCGGTGATCGGCTCCTGTACAATCTGTCGAGATGGACGCAAACGTCCGCTACGTCACTGCTGTCAATTTGCAAGTCACCTTCTGCATACACGCACTCAAAGCCATCCATCATTGAGCTGCCGTCTCGGTGTTAAACCGCCGCCGGGTCAAGTGGACCCTGTTGGGGAACGTTGCAGAAAATTAAAATTTTTCCTACGGTTTCACCAAGATCCATCTATGAGTTCATCTAAGCAACGAGTCTAGGGAGAGAGTTTGCATCTACATACCACTTGTAGATCGCGTGCGGAAGCTTGCAAGGTGATGATGTAGTCGTACTCGACGTGATCCAAATCACCGATGACCAGCGCCGAACGGACGGCACCTCCGCGTTCAACACACGTACGGGACGGGAGACGTCTCCTCCTTCTTGATCCAGCAAGGGGGAAGGAGAGGTTGATGAAGATCCAGGAGCACGACGGCGTGGTGGTGGATGCAGGGCGTCACAGCAGCAGGGCTTCGCCGAGACTACGAGGGAGAGACGTAACGGGGGAAGGTGGAGGCGCCAGGGGCTGGTGTATGAAGTCCCTCCTCTCCCCCACTATATATAGGGGTGCCAGGGGGGCGCCGGCCCTAGTAGATGAGATCTACTAGGGGGGGCAGCGGCCTAGGGGAGGTTTCCCTCCCCCCCCAAGGCACCTAGGGGTGCCTTCCACCACTAGGACTCCTCCTAGGGGGAAACCCTAGGCGCATGGGCCTATAGGGGCTGGTGACCTTGGCCCATGATGGCCAAGGCGCACCCCCTACAGCCCATGTGGCCCCCCGGGACAGGTGGCCCCACCCGGTGGACGCCCGGGACCCTTCCGGTGGTCCCGGTACAATACCGATAACCCCAAAACTTGTCCCGATGCCCGAAATAGCACTTCCTATATATAATTCTTTACCTCCGGACCATTCCGGAACTCCTCGTGACGTCCGGGATCTCATCCGGGACTCCGAACAACATTCGGGTTTCTGCATATACATATCTTCATAACCCTAGCGTCACCGAACCTTAAGTGTGTAGACCCTACGGGTTCGGGAGACATGCAGACATGACCGAGACGCTCTCAGTCAATAACCATCAGCGGGATCTGGATACCCATGATGGCTCCCACATGCTCCTCGATGTTGTCATCGGATGAACCACTATGTCGAGGATTCGATCAAACCCTGTATGCAATTCCCTTTGTCAATCGGTACGTTACTTGCCCGAGACTCGATCGTCGGTATCCCAATACCTTGTTCAGTCTCATTACCGGCAAGTCACTTTACTCGTACCGTAATGCATGATCCCGTGTCCAACACCTTGGTCACATTGAGCTCATTATGATGATGCATTACCGAGTGGGCCCAGAGATACCTCTCCGTCATACGGAGTGACAAATCCCAGTCTCGATCCGTGTCAACCCAACAGCTACTTTCGGAGATACCTGTAATGCACCTTTATAGTCACCCAGTTACGTTGTGACGTTTGATACACCCAAGGCACTCTTACGGTATCCGGGAGTTACACGATCTCATGGTCGAAGGAAGAGATACTTGACACTTGCAAAGCTCTAGCAAAACGAACTACACGATCTTTTATGCTATGCTTAGGATTGGGTCTTGTCCATCACATCATTCTCCTAATGATGTGATCCCGTTATCAACAACATCCAATGTCCATAGTCAGGAAACCATGACTATCTGTTGATCACAACGAGCTGGTCAACTAGAGGCTTACCAGGGACATAGTGTGGTCTAAGTATTCACACGTGTATTACGATTTCCGGATAATACAGTTATAGCATGAATAAAAGACAATTATCATGAACAATGAAATATAATAATACTTTTATTATTGCCTCTAGGGCATATTTCCAACAGTCTCCCACTTGCACTAGAGTCACCAATCTAGTTACATTGTGATGAATCGAACACCCATAGAGTTCTGGTGTTGATCATGTTTTGCACGCGAGAGAGGTTTAGTCAGCGGACCTGCGACATTCAGATCCGTGTGCAGTTTGCAAATCTCTATGTCTCCATCTTGAACATTTTCACGGATGGAGTTGAAACGACGCTTGATGTGCCTGGTCTTGTTGTGAAACCTGGGCTCCTTTGCGAGGGCAATAGCTCCAGTGTTGTCACAGAAGAGTTTGATCGGCCCCGACGCATTGGGTATGACTCCTAGGTCGGTGATGAACTCCTTCACCCAAATCGCTTCATGTGCTGCCTCCGAGGCTGCCATGTACTCCGCTTCACACGTATATCCCGCCACGACGCTCTTCTTGCAGCTGCACCAGCTTACTGCTCCACCATTCAACATATACACGTATCCGGTTTGTGACTTAGAGTCATCCAGATCTGAGTCGAAGCTAGCGTCGACGTAACCCTTTACGACGAGCTCTTCGTCTCCTCCATAAACGAGAAACATGTCCTTTGTCCTTTTCAGGTACTTCAGGATATTCTTGACCGTTGTCCAGTGCTCCTTGCCGGGATTACTTTGGTATCTTGCTACCAAACTTACGGCAAGGTTTACATCGGGTCTGGTACACAGCATGGCATACATAATAGATCCTATGGCTGAAGCATAGGGGATGACACTCATCTCTTCTTTATCTTTTGCCGTGGTCGGTGACTGAGCTGAGCTCAGTCTCATACCTTGTAACATAGGCAAGAACCCCTTCTTGGACTGATCCATTCTGAATCTCTTCAAAAGCTTATCAAGGTATGTGCTTTGTGAAAGACCTATGAGGCGTCTCGATCTATCTCTATAGATCTTGATGCCTAATATATAAGCAGCTTCTCCAAGGTCCTTCATTGAAAAACACTTATTCAAGTAGGCCTTAATGCTGTCCAGAAATTCTATATTATTTCCCATCAGGAGTATGTCATCTACATATAATATGAGAAATGCTACAGAGCTCCCACTCACTTTCTTGTAAACGCAGGCTTCTCCATAAGTCTGCATAAACCCAAACGCTTTGATCATCTCATCAAAGCGAATGTTCCAACTCCGAGATGCTTGCACCAGTCCATAAATGGATCGCTGGAGCTTGCATACTTTGTTAGCGTTCCGAGGATCGACAAAACCTTCCGGCTGCATCATATACAGTTCTTCCTTAAGATGCCCGTTAAGGAATGCTGTTTTTGACGTCCATCTGCCATATCTCATAATCATAGTATGCGGCAATTGCTAACATGATTTGGACGGACTTTAGCTTCGCTACGGGAGAGAATGTCTCGTCGTAGTCAATCCCTTGAACCTGTCGATAACCCTTAGCGACAAGTCGAGCTTTATAGATGGTAACATTACCATCCGCGTCCGTCTTCTTCTTAAAGATCCATTTGTTTTCTATCGCTCGCCGATCATCGGGCAAGTCTGTCAAAGTCCATACTTTGTTTTCATACATGGATTCTATCTCGGATTTCATGGCTTCAAGCCATTTGTTGGAATCCGGGCCCGCCATTGCTTCTTCATAGTTCGAAGGTTCATTGTTGTCTAACAACATGATTTCCAGGACAGGGTTGCCGTACCACTCTGGTGCGGAACGTGTCCTTGTGGACCTACGAAGTTCAGCAGTAACTTGATCCGAAGTACCTTGATCATTATCATTGTTTTCCTCTTCAGTTGGTGTGGGCATCACAGGAATGGTTTCCTGTGCTGCGTCACTATCCCGCTCAAGAGGTAGTACTTCATCGAGTTCTACTTTCCTCCCACTTACTTCTTTCGAGAGAAACTCTTTTTCCAGAAAGCATCCGTTCTTGGCAACAAAGATCTTGCCTTCGGATCTTAAGTAGAAGGTATACCCTACAGTTTCCTTAGGGTATCCTATGAATACGCATTTTTCCGACTTGGGTTCGAGCTTTTCAGGTTGAAGTTTCTTGACATAAGCTTCGCATCCCCAAACTTTTAGAAACGACAGCTTAGGTTTCTTTTCAAACCATAATTCATACGGTGTCGTCTCAACGGATTTAGACGGTGCCCTATTTAAAGTGAATGTAGCTGTCTCTAGAGCGTATCCCCAAAATGATAGCGGTAAATCGGTAAGAGACATCATAGACCGCACCATATCCAATAGAGTGCGATTACGACATTCGGACACACCGTTTCGCTGAGGTGTTCCAGGCGGCGTGAGCTGTGAAACGATTCCACATTTCTTTAAGTGTGTACCAAATTCGTGACTTAAGTATTCTCCTCCACGATCTGATCGTAAGAATTTTATCTTTCGGTCACGTTGATTCTCCACCTCATTCTGAAATTCCTTGAACTTTTCAAAGGTCTCGGACTTGTGTTTCATTAAGTAGACATACCCATATCTACTCAAGTCATCTGTGAGAGTGAGAACATAACGATATCCTCCGCGAGCCTCAACGCTCATTGGACCGCACACATCGGTATGTATGATTTCCAACAAGTTGGTTGCTCGCTCCATTGTTCCGGAGAACGGAGTCTTGGTCATTTTGCCCAAGAGGCATGGTTCGCACGTGTCAAACGATTCATAATCAAGAGACTCTAAAAGTCCATCGGCATGGAGCTTCTTCATGCGCTTGAAACCAATGTGACCAAGGCGGCAGTGCCACAAGTATGTGGGACTATCGTTATCAACTTTAAATCTTTTGGCATCTACACTATGAACATGTGTAATATTACGCTCGAGATTCATTAAGAATAAACCATTGACCATCGGAGCATGACCATAAAACATATCTCTCATATAAATCGAACAACCATTATTCTCAGACTTAAATGAGTAGCCATCTCGTATTAAACGAGATCCTGATACAATGTTCATGCTCAAACTTGGCACTAAATAACAATTATTAAGGTTCAAAACTAATCCCGTAGGTAAATGTAGAGGCAGCGTGCTGACGGCGATCACATCGACTCTGGAACCATTCCCGACGCGCATCGTCACCTCGTCCTTTGCCAGTCTCCGTTTATTCCGCAGCTCCTGCTGTGAGTTACAAATATGAGCAACGACACCGGTATCAAATACCCAGGAGTTACTACGATTACTGGTAAGGTACACATCAATCACATGTATATCAAATATACCTTTGGTGTTGCCAGCCTTCTTATCCGCTAAGTATTTGGGGCAGTTCCGCTTCCAGTGACCCTTCCCCTTGCAATAAAAGCACTCAGTCTCAGGCTTGGGTCCATTCTTTGACTTCTTCCCGGTAACTGGCTTACCAGGCGCGGCAACATCTTTGCCGTCCTTCTTGAAGTTCTTCTTACCCTTGCCCTTCTTGAACTTAGTGGTCTTATTGACCATCAACACTTGATGTTCTTTCTTGATTTCAGCCTCTGCTGACTTCAGCATCGAGAACACTTCAGGAATGGTCTTTTCCATTCCCTGCATGTTGTAGTTCATCACAAAGCTCTTTTAGCTTGGTGGGAGCGGCTGGAGGATTCTGCCAATGACCGCCTCATCTGGGAGGTTAATGTTCAGCTGGGTCATACGGTTGTGCAACCCAGACATCTTCAGGATGTGCTCACTGATAGAACTGTTTTCCTCCATCTTACAACTGTAGAACTTGTCGGAGACATCATATCTCTCGACCCGGGCATGAGCTTGGAAAACTAGTTTCAGCTCTTCGAACATCTCATATGCTCCGTGATGCTCAAAACGCTTTTGGAGCCCCGGTTCTAAGCTGTAAAGCATGCCGCACTGAACGAGGGAGTAATCATCAGCGCGAGACTGCCAAGCATTCATAATGTCTTGGTTCTCTGGGACGGGAGCGTCACCTAGCGGTCCTTCTAGGACATATTGTTTCCTGGCAGCTATGAGGATGATCCTCAGGTTCCGGACCCAGTCCGTATAGTTGCTGCCATCATGTTTCAGCTTGGTTTTCTCTAGGAACGCGTTGAAGTTCATGTTAACATGAGCGTTGGCCATTTGATCTACAAGACATATTTGCAAAGGTTTTAGACTAAGTTCATGATAATTAAGTTCTAATCAAATTATGAACTCCCACTTAGATTAGACATCCCTTTAGTCATCTAAGTGTTACACGATCCGAGTCGACTAGCCCGTGTCCGATCATCACGTGAGACGGACTAGTCATCGTCGGTGAACATTTTCATGTTGATCGTATCTTCCATACGACTCGTGTTCGACCTTTCGGTCTCCGTGTTCCGAGGCCATGTCTGCACATGCTAGGCTCGTCAAGTTAACCCTAAGTGTTTTCGCTGTGTAAAACTGTCTTACACCCGTTGTATGTGAACGTAAGAATCCATCACACCCGATCATCACGTGGTGCTTAGAAACGACGAACTGTAGCAACGGTGCACAGTTAGGGGAGAACACTTCTTGAAATTTTATAAGGGATCATCTTATTTACTACCGTCGTCCTAAGTAAACAAGATGCATAATACATAATAAACATCACATGCAATTATATAGTTGTGACATGCTATGGCCAATATCATATAGCTCCATTGATCTTCATCTTCGGGGCTCCATGATCATCTTGTCACCGGCTTGACACCATGATCTCCATCATCATGATCTCCATCATCGTGTCTTCATGAAGTTGTCACGCCAACGACTACTTCTACTTCTATGACTAACGTTTAGCAATAAAGTAAAGTAGTTTACATGACGTTATTCAATGACACGCAGGTCATACAAAAAATAATGACAACTCCTATGGCTCCTGCCGGTTGTCATACTCATCGACATGCAAGTCGTGAATCCTATTACAAAGAACATGATCTCATACATCACAATTCATCATTCATCACAACTTCTGGCCATATCACATCACATGATCAATCGCTGCAAAAACAAGTTAGACGTCCTCTAATTGTTGTTGCATCTTTTACGTGGCTGCAATTGGGTTCTAGCAAGAACGTTTTCTTACCTACGAATCACCACAACGTGATTTTGTCAACTTCTATTTACCCTTCATAAGGGCCCTGTTCATCGATTCTGCTCCAACTAAGGTGGAAGAGACAGACACCCGCCAGCCACCTTATGCAACTTGTGCATGTCAGTCGGTGGAACCGGTCTCACGTAAGTGTACGTGTAAGGTTGGTTCGGGCCGCTTCATCCCACAATACCGTTGAGCAAGAAAAGACTAGTAGAGGCAAGTAAGATGACAAAATCCACGCCCACAACAAAGTTGTGTTCTACTCGTGCAAAGAGAACTACGCATAGACCTAGCTCATGATGCCACTGTTGGGGAACGTTGCAGAAAATTAAAATTTTTCCTACGGTTTCACCAAGATCCATCTATGAGTTCATCTAAGCAACGAGTCTAGGGAGAGAGTTTGCATCTACATACCACTTGTAGATCGCGTGCGGAAGCTTGCAAGGTGATGATGTAGTCGTACTCGACGTGATCCAAATCACCGATGACCAGCGCCGAACGGACGGCACCTCCGCGTTCAACACACGTACAGGACGGGAGACGTCTCCTCCTTCTTGATCCAGCAAGGGGGAAGGAGAGGTTGATGAAGATCCAGCAGCACGACGGCGTGGTGGTGGATGCAGGGCGTCACAGCAGCAGGGCTTCGCCGAGACTACAAGGGAGAGACGTAACGGGGGAAGGTGGAGGCGCCAGGGGCTGGTGTATGAAGTCCCTCCTCTCCCCCACTATATATAGGGGTGCCAGGGGGGGCGCCGGCCCTAGTAGATGAGATCTACTAGGGGGGGCGGCGGCCTAGGGGAGGTTTCCCTCCCCCCCAAGGCACCTAGGGGTGCCTTCCACCACTAGGACTCCTCCTAGGGGGAAACCCTAGGCGCATGGGCCTATAGGGGCTGGTGCCCTTGGCCCATGATGGCCAAGGCGCACCCCCTACAGCCCATGTGGCCCCCTGGGACAGGTGGCCCCACCCGGTGGACCCCCGGGACCCTTCCGGTGGTCCCGGTACAATACCGATAACCCCGAAACTTGTCCCGATGCCCGAAATAGCACTTCCTATATATAATTCTTTACCTCCGGACCATTCCGGAACTCCTCGTGACGTCCGGGATCTCATCCGGGACCGAACAACATTCGGGTTTCTGCATATACATATCTTCATAACCCTAGCGTCACCGAACCTTAAGTGTGTAGACCCTACGGGTTCGGGAGACATGCAGACATGACCGAGACGCTCTCAGTCAATAACCATCAGCGGGATCTGGATACCCATGATGGCTCCCACATGCTCCTCGATGTTGTCATCGGATGAACCACTATGTCGAGGATTCGATCAAACCCTGTATGCAATTCCCTTTGTCAATCGGTACGTTACTTGCCCGAGACTCGATCGTCGGTATCCCAATACCTTGTTCAGTCTTGTTACCGGCAAGTCACTTTACTCGTACCGTAATGCATGATCCCGTGTCCAACACCTTGGTCACATTGAGCTCAATATGATGATGCATTACCGAGTGGGCCCAGAGATACCTCTCTGTCATACGGAGTGACAAATCCCAGTCTCGATCCGTGTCAACCCAACAGCTACTTTCGGAGATACCTGTAATGCACCTTTATAGTCACCCAGTTACGTTGTGACGTTTGATACACCCAAGGCACTCTTACGGTATCCGGGAGTTACACGATCTCATGGTCGAAGGAAGAGATACTTGACACTTGCAAAGCTCTAGCAAAACGAACTACACGATCTTTTATGCTATGCTTAGGATTGGGTCTTGTCCATCACATCATTCTCCTAATGATGTGATCCCGTTATCAACGACATCCAATGTCCATAGTCAGGGAACCATGACTATCTGTTGATCACAACGAGCTGGTCAACTAGAGGCTTACCAGGGACATAGTGTGGTCTAAGTATTCACACGTGTATTACGATTTCCGGATAATACAGTTATAGCATGAATAAAAGACAATTATCATGAACAATGAAATATAATAATACTTTTATTATTGCCTCTAGGGCATATTTCCAACAGTCTCCCACTTGCACTAGAGTCACCAATCTAGTTACATTGTGATGAATCGAACACCCATAGAGTTCTGGTGTTGATCATGTTTTGCACGCGAGAGAGGTTTAGTCAGCGGACCTGCGACATTCAGATCCGTGTGCAGTTTGCAAATCTCTATGTCTCCATCTTGAACATTTTCACGGATGGAGTTGAAACGACGCTTGATGTGCCTGGTCTTGTTGTGAAACCTGGGCTCCTTTGCGAGGGCAATAGCTCCAGTGTTGTCACAGAAGAGTTTGATCGGCCCCGACGCATTGGGTATGACTCCTAGGTCGGTGATGAACTCCTTCACCCAAATCGCTTCATGTGCTGCCTCCGAGGCTGCCATGTACTCCGCTTCACACGTAGATCCCGCCACGACGCTCTTCTTGCAGCTGCACCAGCTTACTGCTCCACCATTCAACATATACACGTATCCGGTTTGTGACTTAGAGTCATCCAGATCTGAGTCGAAGCTAGCGTCGACGTAACCCTTTACGACGAGCTCTTCGTCTCCTCCATAAACGAGAAACATGTCCTTTGTCCTTTTCAGGTACTTCAGGATATTCTTGACCGTTGTCCAGTGCTCCTTGCCGGGATTACTTTGGTATCTTGCTACCAAACTTACGGCAAGGTTTACATCGGGTCTGGTACACAGCATGGCATACATAATAGATCCTATGGCTGAAGCATAGGGGATGACACTCATCTCTTCTTTATCTTTTGCCGTGGTCGGTGACTGAGCTGAGCTCAGTCTCATACCTTGTAACATAGGCAAGAACCCCTTCTTGGACTGATCCATTCTGAATCTCTTCAAAAGCTTATCAAGGTATGTGCTTTGTGAAAGACCTATGAGGCGTCTCGATCTATCTCTATAGATCTTGATGCCTAATATATAAGCAGCTTCTCCAAGGTCCTTCATTGAAAAACACTTATTCAAGTAGGCCTTAATGCTGTCCAGAAATTCTATATTATTTCCCATCAGGAGTATGTCATCTACATATAATATGAGAAATGCTACAGAGCTCCCACTCACTTTCTTGTAAACGCAGGCTTCTCCATAAGTCTGCATAAACCCAAACGCTTTGATCATCTCATCAAAGCGAATGTTCCAACTCCGAGATGCTTGCACCAGTCCATAAATGGATCGCTGGAGCTTGCATACTTTGTTAGCGTTCCGAGGATCGACAAAACCTTCCGGCTGCATCATATACAGTTCTTCCTTAAGATGCCCGTTAAGGAATGCTGTTTTGACGTCCATCTGCCATATCTCATAATCATAGTATGCGACAATTGCTAACATGATTCGGACGGACTTTAGCTTCGCTACGGGAGAGAATGTCTCGTCGTAGTCAATCCCTTGAACCTGTCGATAACCCTTAGCGACAAGTCGAGCTTTATAGATGGTAACATTACCATCCGCGTCCGTCTTCTTCTTGAAGATCCATTTGTTTTCTATCGCTCGCCGATCATCGGGCAAGTCTGTCAAAGTCCATACTTTGTTTTCATACATGGATTCTATCTCGGATTTCATGGCTTCAAGCCATTTGTTGGAATCCGGGCCCGCCATTGCTTCTTCATAGTTCGAAGGTTCATTGTTGTCTAACAACATGATTTCCAGGACAGGGTTGCCGTACCACTCTGGTGCGGAACGTGTCCTTGTGGACCTACGAAGTTCAGCAGTAACTTGATCCGAAGTACCTTGATCATTATCATGGTTTTCCTCTTCAGTTGGTGTGGGCATCACAGGAACGGTTTCCTGTGCTGCGTCACTATCCCGCTCAAGAGGTAGTACTTCATCGAGTTCTACTTTCCTCCCACTTACTTCTTTCGAGAGAAACTCTTTTTCCAGAAAGCATCCGTTCTTGGCAACAAAGATCTTGCCTTTGGATCTTAAGTAGAAGGTATACCCTATAGTTTCCTTAGGGTATCCTATGAATACGCATTTTTCCGACTTGGGTTCGAGCTTTTCAGGTTGAAGTTTCTTGACATAAGCTTCGCATCCCCAAACTTTTAGAAACGACAACTTAGGTTTCTTTCCAAACCATAGTTCATACGGTGTCGTCTCAACGGATTTAGACGGTGCCCTATTTAAAGTGAATGTAGCTGTCTCTAGAGCGTATCCCCAAAATGATAGCGGTAAATCGGTAAGAGACATCATAGACCGCACCATATCCAATAGAGTGCGATTACGACGTTCGGACACACCGTTTCGCTGAGGTGTTCCAGGCGGCGTGAGCTGTGAAACGATTCCACATTTCTTTAAGTGTGTACCAAATTCATGACTTAAGTATTCTCCTCCACGATCTGATCGTAAGAATTTTATCTTTCGATCACGTTGATTCTCCACCTCATTCTGAAATTCCTTGAACTTTTCAAAGGTCTCAGACTTGTGTTTCATTAAGTAGACATACCCATATCTACTCAAGTCATCTGTGAGAGTGAGAACATAACGATATCCTCCGCGAGCCTCAACGCTCATTGGACCGCACACATCAGTATGTATGATTTCCAACAAGTTGGTTGCTCGCTCCATTGTTCCGGAGAATGGAGTCTTGGTCATTTTACCCAAGAGGCATGGTTCGCACGTGTCAAACGATTCATAATCAAGAGACTCTAAAAGTCCATCGGCATGGAGCTTCTTCATGCGCTTGACACCAATGTGACCAAGGCGGCAGTGCCACAAGTATGTGGGACTATCGTTATCAACTTTAAATCTTTTGGCATCTACACTATGAACATGTGTAATATTACGCTCGAGATTCATTAAGAATAAACCATTGACCATCGGAGCATGACCATAAAACATATCTCTCATATAAATCGAACAACCATTATTCTCAGACTTAAATGAGTAGCCATCTCGTATTAAACGAGATCCTGATACAATGTTCATGCTCAAACTTGGCACTAAATAACAATTATTAAGGTTCAAAACTAATCCCGTAGGTAAATGTAGAGGCAGCGTGCTGACGGCGATCACATCGACTCTGGAACCATTCCCGACGCGCATCGTCACCTCGTCCTTTGCCAGTCTCCGTTTATTCCGCAGCTCCTGCTGTGAGTTACAAATATGAGCAACGGCACCGGTATCAAATACCCAGGAGTTACTACGATTACTGGTAAGGTACACATCAATCACATGTATATCAAATATACCTTTGGTGTTGCCAGCCTTCTTATCCGCTAAGTATTTGGGGCAGTTCCGCTTCCAGTGACCCTTCCCCTTGCAATAAAAGCACTCAGTCTCAGGCTTGGGTCCATTCTTTGACTTCTTCCCGGTAACTGGCTTACCAGGCGCGGCAACATCTTTGCCGTCCTTCTTGAAGTTCTTCTTACCCTTGCCCTTCTTGAACTTAGTGGTCTTATTGACCATCAACACTTGATGTTCTTTCTTGATTTCAGCCTCTGCTGACTTCAGCATCGAGAACACTTCAGGAATGGTCTTTTCCATTCCCTGCATGTTGTAGTTCATCACAAAGCTCTTGTAGCTTGGTGGGAGCGACTGGAGGATTCTGCCAATGACCGCCTCATCTGGGAGGTTAATGTTCAGCTGGGTCATACGGTTGTGCAACCCAGACATCTTCAGGATGTGCTCACTGACAGAACTGTTTTCCTCCATCTTACAACTGTAGAACTTGTCGGAGACATCATATCTCTCGACCCGGGCATGAGCTTGGAAAACTAGTTTCAGCTCTTCGAACATCTCATATGCTCCGTGATGCTCAAAACGCTTTTGGAGCCCCGGTTCTAAGCTGTAAAGCATGCCGCACTGAACGAGGGAGTAATCATCAGCGCGAGACTGCCAAGCATTCATAATGTCTTGGTTCTCTGGGACGGGAGCGTCACCTAGCGGTCCTTCTAGGACATATTGTTTCCTGGCAGCTATGAGGATGATCCTCAGGTTCCGGACCCAGTCCGTATAGTTGCTGCCATCATGTTTCAGCTTGGTTTTCTCTAGGAACGCGTTGAAGTTCATGTTAACATGAGCGTTGGCCATTTGATCTACAAGACATATTTGCAAAGGTTTTAGACTAAGTTCATGATAATTAAGTTCTAATCAAATTATGAACTCCCACTTAGATTAGACATACCTTTAGTCATCTAAGTGTTACACGATCCGAGTCGACTAGCCCGTGTCCGATCATCACGTGAGACGGACTAGTCATCGTCGGTGAACATTTTCATGTTGATCGTATCTTCCATACGACTCGTGTTCGACCTTTCGGTCTCCATGTTCCGAGGCCATGTCTGCACATGCTAGGCTCGTCAAGTTAACCCTAAGTGTTTTCGCTGTGTAAAACTGTCTTACACCCGTTGTATGTGAACGTAAGAATCCAACACACCCGATCATCACGTGGTGCTTAGAAACGACGAACTGTAGCAACGGTGCACAGTTAGGGGAGAACACTTCTTGAAATTTTATAAGGGATCATCTTATTTACTACCGTCGTCCTAAGTAAACAAGATGCATAATACATAATAAACATCACATGCAATTATATAGTTGTGACATGATATGGCCAATATCATATAGCTCCATTGATCTTCATCTTCGGGGCTCCATGATCATCTTGTCACCGGCTTGACACCATGATCTCCATCATCATGATCTCCATCATCGTGTCTTCATGAAGTTGTCACGCCAACGACTACTTCTACTTCTATGACTAACGTTTAGCAATAAAGTAAAGTAGTTTACATGACGTTATTCAATGACACGCAGGTCATACAAAAAATAATGACAACTCCTATGGCTCCTGCCGGTTGTCATACTCATCGACATGCAAGTCGTGAATCCTATTACAAAGAACATGATCTCATACATCACAATTCATCATTCACCACAACTTCTGGCCATATCACATCACATGATCAATCGCTGCAAAAACAAGTTAGACGTCCTCTAATTGTTGTTGCATCTTTTACGTGGCTGCAATTGGGTTCTAGCAAGAACGTTTTCTTACCTACGAATCACCACAACGTGATTTTGTCAACTTCTATTTACCCTTCATAAGGGCCCTGTTCATCGATTCCGCTCCAACTAAGGTGGGAGAGACAGACACCCGCCAGCCACCTTATGCAACTTGTGCATGTCAGTCGGTGGAACCGGTCTCACGTAAGTGTACGTGTAAGGTTGGTCCGGGCCGCTTCATCCCACAATACCGTTGAGCAAGAAAAGACTAGTAGAGGCAAGTAAGATGACAAAATCCACGCCCACAACAAAATTGTGTTCTACTCGTGCAAAGAGAACTACGCATAGACCTAGCTCATGATGCCACTGTTGGGGAACGTTGCAGAAAATTAAAATTTTTCCTACGGTTTCACCAAGATCCATCTATGAGTTCATCTAAGCAACGAGTCTAGGGAGAGAGTTTGCATCTACATACCACTTGTAGATCGCGTGCGGAAGCTTGCAAGGTGATGATGTAGTCGTACTCGACGTGATCCAAATCACCGATGACCAGCGCCGAACGGACGGCACCTCCACGTTCAACACACGTACGGGACGGGAGACGTCTCCTCCTTCTTGATCCAGCAAGGGGGAAGGAGAGGTTGATGAAGATCCAGCAGCACGACGGCGTGGTGGTGGATGCAGGGCGTCACAGCAGCAGGGCTTCGCCGAGACTACAAGGGAGAGACGTAACGGGGGAAGGTGGAGGCGCCAGGGGCTGGTGTATGAAGTCCCTCCTCTCCCCCACTATATATAGGGGTGCCAGGGGGGGCGCCGGCCCTAGTAGATGAGATCTACTAGGGGGGCGCCGGCCTAGGGGAGGTTTCCCTCCCCCCCAAGGCACCTAGGGGTGCCTTCCACCACTAGGACTCCTCCTAGGGGGAAACCCTAGGCGCATGGGCCTATAGGGGCTGGTGCCCTTGGCCCATGATGGCCAAGGCGCACCCCCTACAGCCCATGTGGCCCCCTGGGACAGGTGGCCCCACCCGGTGGACCCCCGGGACCCTTCCGGTGGTCCCGGTACAATACCGATAACCCTGAAACTTGTCCCGATGCCCGAAATAGCACTTCCTATATATAAGTCTTTACCTCCGGACCATTCCGGAACTCCTCGTGACGTCCGGGATCTCATCCGGGACTCCGAACAACATTTGGGTTTCTGCATATACATATCTTCATAACCCTAGCGTCACCGAACCTTAAGTGTGTAGACCCTACGGGTTCGGGAGACATGCAGACATGACCGAGACGCTCTCAGTCAATAACCATCAGCGGGATCTGGATACCCATGATGGCTCCCACATGCTCCTCGATGTTGTCATCGGATGAACCACTATGTCGAGGATTCGATCAAACCCTGTATGCAATTCCCTTTGTCAATCGGTACGTTACTTGCCCGAGACTCGATCGTCGGTATCCCAATACCTTGTTCAGTCTCGTTACCGGCAAGTCACTTTACTCGTACCGTAATGCATGATCCCGTGTCCAACACCTTGGTCACATTGAGCTCAATATGATGATGCATTACCGAGTGGGCCCAGAGATACCTCTCTGTCATACGGAGTGACAAATCCCAGTCTCGATCCGTGTCAACCCAACAGCTACTTTCGGAGATACATGTAATGCACCTTTATAGTCACCCAGTTACGTTGTGACGTTTGATACACCCAAGGCACTCTTACGGTATCCGGGAGTTACACGATCTCATGGTCGAAGGAAGAGATACTTGACACTTGCAAAGCTCTAGCAAAACGAACTACACGATCTTTTATGCTATGCTTAGGATTGGGTCTTGTCCATCACATCATTCTCCTAATGATGTGATCCCGTTATCAACGACATCCAATGTCCATAGTCAGGAAACCATGAATATCTGTTGATCACAACGAGCTGGTCAACTAGAGGCTTACCAGGGACATAGTGTGGTCTAAGTATTCACACGTGTATTACGATTTCCGGATAATACAGTTATAGCATGAATAAAAGACAATTATCATGAACAATGAAATATAATAATACTTTTATTATTGCCTCTAGGGCATATTTCGTCCTCACTGCCGTCGTTTCCTTGCCGAGTCGCCGGCGCCCTTCTGCTACGTCTGCTTCAAGCTGCTGTAGGCCTCGTCTCGCACCGACGAGTCGTTGTCTATCGCAGGCCTGTCTCAAATCGCCAGTCTTCGTCGCGCACTTTCAACGAGCTGATGGCGCTTCCAAAGATACCGTCGCCAGTTCAATACTGATCTGGATAGAAGAAAAGACAGAGTTAAAAAAAGGGGGGAGGCTACTACGGGAAACAAATGTGGATTCATCGAACTCTCCATGGCTCGAAAGTGGAGACGCTCTCCACCCGCCGGCGGCTCGCAGTGCCTCTCAGCCCTCCACCGGCTTGCTGGTCCGCCTCGCCAAACCGTCGTTGCGGCCGAATCAAACTGCCTCTGCTGCGGCCTCGTCCCGTCTCAAGACGGTCTCCGTCGAAGCTGGCCGGATCACCTGCGAGCATGTTTTAGCCGCCGAATCGCCGGCCTAGTCTTCCTCTTTATTGTGACGGCCACAACCTGGATTCCACAGTGCACGCCTGACCCGCCGAGCCTCTCCACTCTGCGTCGGTTCAGCTCGTGCATCCCTTCTACAGCGGCATCGGGTTCGGCCGTCCTCGCCGCCAGAGACGAGCCGCTTTGAGCCGGCCAAACTGCCGAGCCACTACCCGTCTGCTTAATTCACCGCCATGGGCCGCGACGAGTCACCTCTTGTCTGAGTCGCTGATAGGCCTCACCTCCCGTTCGAGTCGCCATTAGGCTCGCCCGCTGTCCGAGCTACCGCCTCCGCCCGGCGCGGACTTCACACCGGTCTCGCATACCTTTCAAGTCGCCGCTCCGAGCAGCTTCCGCGGATCTCGTGCTTGAGCCGCCGACCACCCCTATCATCTTGCCATCACTCCGAGTCGCTGGTCTTGTGCCAAGTCAAGTCGCCAGCGCCTCTCTTCGCCAACGTGCCACCCTTGCCAAGAGTGGCCTTGAGACGTCGTTACCGAACCGCCCCGGTTCTGCACCTCTTCAGCAGAGGTTGTGCCGAGGAGGCCTTGCCTTAAGCAGCCCGCCTCGTTCTAGGCCGGCCTTGTTAGCCGCCTCCTCCACCGCACCTTGAATCGCTAAAACTGCCGTGAGTCGGCATCGCCTGCTGCTGTTTGCCACAGGTCACCCATGATCCAGAAGTGGATATGACCGCTACCCGGACTACTCTGCCACAGTGGTGTGTGGCCCCGCCTCTGAGCTGCCCGACCTGCCTCCCTCCGCGTGGCCTGTCTCAAGCCGCCCCGCCAGTTTATTTCTTCTACTACAAACCGCCGTCGCCGGTTTACTGCTGATGTTCATGCTGGTCGTCCATGCCGGCCCACTGTTGGCTCTGCTGCACCATTTCTGACTCGTCGTGGCCGCGCCTCCTCTCGCTATTCCCCACGCACCGGAACCTGCTGCCGTTTTATCTTCGCCTCCAGCAGCGGCGTGAGCCGCCTGATGTGCCAAGCCAACGCCCGCTGCTCCTATGTCTCACGTGGCTGTCAAAATCACAAATCACCGAAACTGTTTTTTCCTCTGACCGGAAATTGTCGCTGTTGGGTACATGTTTCAGATTTGAGGCGTTTGAAGCCTGGTATTGGTACATCAGGCTGCATACTCGAAATCACCTGATGAGATTGACGTAATCTGAACATATGGGTGCATAGTGGACATACGGCATGCCCCGAACGACGCTACTGGTGCATAGTGGACATGCGGGTGCAGTACATGCCCGCGACAGGATTCATAGCACTTAACACCCGGGTGAAGTTATGATGATTTGGACCTTTATAGTCAGATGTTTAATGACAAGGCACCTCGGAGGAGAGCTCAAGAGCAGTCCAAGATAAAAATGTTAGTGCTGCTACACAAGTCCCAAAAAAAGTTGATGCAAGGTCGTCATGGTATCTTATCATGTGAGGAAAAGAAGCAAGGGGTACTACTGCTTTAAAATTTTGTCTTCTCAAATTGCTTGAACCACCCACGTGAAGGGCCAAGCACCAACGTCTACGTGAGAATCAAAAACAAGAGACGCACCGGTTTAAGGTCTCCTCGAGAGAGTGATTAAAGCGTCACTGGAATCACCATGGATTATTCATGGACGCTATGTGTACGGATCATCCGTTGTTCAGACAAGTCAGGTGATGTCTATCTAAGTCTATTTTAGCATATATTGTTTTTGTCAAAGAACAATTACTTGGTCTATAATATTTCCCGCAGGACCATTATTCCTTACAAAAAAAGAGTGGGTGTCGCGTAAGGGGTGTGCGCCAATATCACTTCTGCACTAGTACTTGTCCGTGTCGTGATGCTCGATGGATACATACCTTCACTGTGGTGATGATCAACTCTGCGGTGGATAATTTCTGGCCTAACATATCAGGTGAAATCCATCCTGTATATTTTTTTATATATTGCTTTCTTTAAAAGAGCAATTACTCCGGCTTGCAAAGTTATCTAATGCAGGACCCTAAACCGCCATATTGGTGCAAATTTAAAGGCCGTCAGAAAATTTCCGGCTTAAAAAGAAGGATTCCGGTTTAAATCTGGCTCAAGGAAAAGTTGTCTCCCACAAAGCTTTGAAGCTCTCAATATCCGGTTTAAGAATTTCCGGTTCAGAAGAATAATCTCTCGCAAGTTCGAGTAGCACAGCTCAAACATAGGTGCCCCTTGAGCACAACTCACAATATCATTTGGGGGCTTCCTGTTCAAACATGGGTGTATTCACCAAAGAGACATAGCGTTACTACCAATGTTATCATAGGAGCCAATATTATCATAGGAGCACAGCTCTGGTTACTTCGGTAATCCAGCTATCAAGCCAATATTATCATAAGGGGCCAAAGAGAGTCTGCCACACAGCACAACTCAAACATGGGTATCCCTTGAGCACAACTCACAATATCGCTTGGGGGCTATGTTCGAACCAGTCACACCTCTTGATAGGCATAAGGGCCACCAGGGAAATCATTTGGGGGCTTGGTCGTATCCAAACCATAGCTACACCTCTTGATAGGCATAAGGCCACCAAGGAAATCACTTGGGGCTATGGGTTCGAACCATAGTTACACCTCTTGATAGGCATAAGGGCCACTAGGGAAATCACTTGGGGGCTTGGTCGTCTCCGAACCATAGCTACACCTCTTGATAGGCATAAGGCCACCAGGGAAATCACTTGGGGGCTCTGGTCATATCCGAACCATAGCTACACCTCTTGATCGGCGCAATGCCATAATTATGACTACTTGGGGGCTCTGGTCGTATAGCTTAAACCCTCTTCATCATACACATACATCGTCATATATTGCGTCATACATTGCATCATCATTACATCATCATACCATGTATCATATGGGCACGGATATACCGGTTTATATGGCAGGAACCGGTTTTCAAACCAGGTTATATTATTCAAATCTTTAATAGCCAACACGGCTGGATTTTTATTATGGTTATCAATAACCAATATTATGATTGAGGTTTTCAAAGTCGCTTCAGCGCAATGGATATAATTTATTCTACAATGGAAGGAATAGTCCCGAGTCGCTGCAAGCTTACGACCTAGCACTTGGGGGCTACATGATTCAAGTTGGATTACATCAAATACACAAGTCTCATGTCGCTGCAAGCATGCACCATGACACTTGGGGGCTAATGAAAAGTCATTGTTTGCTCACCTTATTGAAGACCCGACTCATCACATCGTAATGAGCCGGCCCTTGGGGGCTACCAATTGCTCCTGTCAACAATTCAAGGTACAAAGCTTTTAATCCATTATATTGAAGGGTCCACTGCTCAGGTGGTAAAGCACAAGGCTCTTAACCTTGTGGACATGGGTTCAAGCCCCATGATGGGGGTTACATCATATGATGTTATTTTCATTGAAGTATATATCAAGTCCCAGCTCAATATTATCTTACTGAGCCGGTCCTTGGGGGATACACGTTGCTGTTCAAAGTTTACATGATTATATTTACAAAGTCCCTGCTCATTATTGCATAATGACCTGGCCCTTGGGGGCTACACTGGTTGAAGTTTTTATGAGCATCAGGTAATTACAAGTCCCAGGTTGCTGCAAGCATGACAACCCAGCACTTGGGGACTACATATATGGAATACTTAGTTTATGACTAATGACTGGGATGAACAAATCGGATTTCTTCAAGATTGTGATATTTATATTGAAGCAAGTCTTAAGCTGTTGCTATGCTACCTTCTTAAAACTTGGGGGCTACAAGTGATAGGCATATAAGAGGTATATTTTCAAGCTTGATGTTAACTACAATTATGACCCAGTGCCATCAATATTTGTAAACTGGCAATGATAAACCGGCAAAGTTCTACATTCTTAAACCGGCTGAAGATCAGATGAGTATTTCAAAGACCAATATTTTTGTTAAGCATTGGGAGCTGAGTCAAATGAATTATTCTTCACAATATTTCTCTGTGACAAACCAATGTTAGCAAATTGATTATCAAGCTGGCCTATTGACCCAGATTTTCTAGAAGAAGGACGTAACAAGGACTTAAGGATGATTAGGATCAGTTTAACATGGATAAATCCAAATTAAACTGGGGGCTAATGTCGGGGATATACCCCGCGGTATGACCCGGCCGGAGATGATAACCCGGCAGGAGTTAAGTCAGATGATAACCCGGCAGGAGTTAAGTCAGATGATAAACCGGCAGGAGTTAAGTCAGATGATAACCCGGCAGGAGTTAGGTCAGATGATAAACTGGCAGGAGTTAAGTTAGATGATAAAACGACATGAGTTAAGTCAGATGATAACCCGGCAGGAGTTAAGTCCGATCATAATACGGCAGACAATCATAAACCAGCAGACAGTGATAACCCGGCAGACCATCATAAACCGACACCAGTCATAACCCGGCAAACAGTGATAACTCGGTTGCTAGGGGTTATGAAGCCCAAGACGTTATGAAGCCCAAGACGTTAAGAAGCCCATGAAGAGAAGTCAGAATAGTTTAAGTCTTAATCCGAGTTGGACTCTACATGTAACCCGCCCCTTCAACATATATAAGGAGGGGCAGGGCACCCCAAGAGGGGGAGGATAATCTTAGGGCTAGACATAACTGGGAGAGCCGGTTTACGGCGACTCCCTTGTGATGATAATAAGACCTAACCACAAACAACACGTAGGGTTGTTACGGATGATGTTTCCCGGGGCCTGAAGCTGTCTAAATCCTCGTCTTGTGTTGCGTCTCTCGATTCCACTCAACCCCTCTCAAGCTACCACATATATGTGTTGGCCTCATGACTAAGTCCTCACACTAGGAAATCTGCCATGACAATTCCATGACAGAAGCCTTTGACCCAGAGAAAACCGTGGCAGAGTATGACTTCAATCTGATCCCTATGTGGGTTCGGGTTTTGGGGCTCCCGCTTGGCTCGATGAATAGGGCAACTGGCAAACTGATAGGAAAGGATTTCCATGAAGTGGTGGATGTGGATGTTGGGCCTGATGGGAAAGCAGTTGGCAAGTTCTTACAGATCAAGGTGATACTAAACATCCAACAACCATTGATGTAACGCCCTCGATGCGGCTATATCTCCCACGTGTCGAAGCACGACTTAGAGGCATAACCGCATTGAAAGCAATGTCACAAGTGAGGTAATCTTCACAACAACCCATGTAATACACAATGGAAAGAGATACATAGTTGGCTTACAATCGCCACTTCACACAATACAAGAATAAAACATTACATTCATCCAGATACACTCAAGGTCCGATTACGGAACCAAAATAAAAGAAGACTACCCCAAATGCTACACAGATCCCCGATCGACCCCAACTGGGCTCCACTACTGATCAACTAGAACGAAAGCAACACAAAGGACAAGATCTTCATCGAGCTCCTTCTTGAGCTCGGTTGCGTCACCTGCACGGTATCATTGGCACCTGCAAACTGGTTTTGGAAGTAATCTGTGAGTCAAGGGGACTCAGCAATCTCACACCCTCACGATCAAGACTATTTAAGCTTATAAGTAGGGAAAAGGTATGTGGTGGAGCTGCAGCAAGCACTAGCATATATAGTGGCTAACATGCGCAAATGAGTGCGAGAAGAGAAGGCAAAGCACGTTCAAGAATCTATGATCAAGAAGTGATCCTAGAACAACCTATGTCAAGCATAACTCCAACACCGTGTTCACTTCCCGGACCCCGCCGAGAAGAGACCATCACAGTTACACACGCGGTTGATGCGTTTTAATTAAGATCAACTTCAGGTTTTCTACAACCGGACATTAACAAATTCCCATCTGCCCATAACCGCGGGCACGGCTTTCGAAAGTTCAAATCCCTGCAGGGGTGTCCCAAGTTAGCCCATCACAAGCTCTCACGGTCAACGAAGGATATTCCTTCTCCCAAGACAATCCGATCAGACTTGGCATCCCGGTTACAAGACATCCTCGACAATGGTAAAACAAGACTAGCAAAGCCACCCGAATGTGCCGACAAATCCCGATAGGAGCTGCACATATCTCGTTCTCAGGGCACACCAGATTGTCCAAGGTTCCGGTAGACCAACCCAGAGTTTCCCCTGGTTTAAATAAAGATGACCCTTGAGTCTGCAGAACCCAAGGAAAAGAAAAGGCTAGGTGGCGAATGGTAAAACCAATGTTGGGCCTTGCTGGAGGAGTTTTATTCAAGTCGAACTGTCAAGGGGTTCCCATTATAATCCAACCGTGTAAGGAACGCAAAATCCGGGAACATAACACCGATATGACGGAAACTAGGGCGGCAAGAGTGGAACAAAACAACAGGCATAAGGCCTAGCCTTCCACCCTTTACCAAGTATATAGATGCATTAATTAAATAAGAGATATTGTGATATCCCAACAAAATATCCATGTTCCAACATGGATCAAACTCCAATCTTCACGTGCAACTAGCAACGCTATAAGAGGGGCTGAGCAAAGCGGTAACATAACCAAACAACGGTTTGCTAGGACAAGGTGGGTTAGAGGCTTGGCTTAACAATATGGGAGACATGATAAGTAAGTGGTAGGTATCGCAGCATAGGCATAGAAAAAGAGCGAGCAACTAGCAAGCAAAGATAGAAGTGATTTCGAGGGTATGGTCATCTTGCCTGAAATCCCGCAAGGAAGAAGAACGAGTCCATGAAGAAGACAAACGTACGTAGCCAACGGATCCTCACAAACACGACGTTATTGGAACTAGCCCGAAGAAGCAACACCGGAAAGAAGCAAAACACAAAGTAAACAACCACCACATGAACATGGCATGATATGCGGGATGCGGTATGTGATGCATATGCATGATTTGGAAAGGAATGAGTGAACCTGGCCTCAACATGGAAATCCAAGAGTGCCACTGCAAAGGTGAGTTGATTTCGGTCGAAATCGATATAAAGATCACCGGAATCGGATGCACGGTTTGGAAATGACAAGCAAAACAAATATGGCACCGGTCTGCGATAAACAACAAGTAGCCTACTAAATGCATCAAGATAAATAAACTACTGCACTCAAACATGGCAACAAAATACATGGCAGGGATTCACTCATGATGCTTGACAAAAGATGAACACTGAGCTACGGCTAATTCATCCATTAACAGGTTCAAACAAGCATGGAAAAAGTGCAAAAGATAACAGGTTTCAGACTTAGTGAAATAACAACAAATCAGGAATTTATCATCAGGAAGCAATGTTGAGAGCATGAAAACTACATGCTACAGGAACATATCATGGCAAAGCAAGGCATGGCATGAAGCTACTCTAAGCATATAACAAAAGTCCCTTAGTGACCATGAGCCAAAAGGGATCAGAAAATACAATTGCAAGCATGTGAACATAGCAAAAACATAAACAGATTCAGACTTCGTGAAAAACCGGAGCATGCAAAACAGATAACAAGTAGGCATGTTTACGAGCTTGATGCACTCACTACAAAGCACGGCATGAAAAACTAAGCATACACCCATCAAGTAGACATGGCATAGAAGCTATACATGGCAAGAACAACAACATAACATGCACGGATCAATAGCAACAACCTCGGCAAAAGTGCTAAACATGTTAACAATCTGCCAGGAACATTTTATAGCAAAAGTAGAGCTCGATTGACTCAAGCTAGGGTGCTCCATAATTGCAAACAAAGACATGTATGGATAGAGCTCAACATTATCTACAAAACATCCTTACTGATCATCCTCAAAAGAGGCACGGATCACTAGGAAACAACATGAACATATGGCATAAAAACAATAACAGGACAAGGACTTGGTGAAATTCTAAGTCCCTGAAATCAGCATCATTGAGTAAGCTACTTTGCATGCTTGTGCTACTGACCACAAAGATCACAAAAAAAACATGGCATACACCCCTATAAAGATGGCATGGCATTCTACAAAACACATGTAGAACTCAAGATCATAGCATGCACACATTAATCATGGCAAAAATGACAAAAGGCTATTTGTTGAAACAGATCTGAAATAATCATCACATAGCCCTCTTCCAACAGCATTTCGGGCATCAAGATGAGCTCAAATGAAAATGATGCAATGAGATGAAATGATGTACTCGTCGAGACGAACATTTTGATAAGCTACACGCACGAATTGGAGCAACGGGTGCAAAGTTATGGCATGCGGAAAAATACTAAAAATTACGGGGATTAGGTCAAAAAGGTCAACCGGATCTCAGATCTGGATCCAGGCACTATAGCTGCGCGCAATCCGAGGTCGCCGGAGTATTGTTTGCCGGAGATGTCGAGGTCGCCGGAGTACTGGAGGAGGCCGACCGGAGCGGGGTGGATCCGGTGGCCGACGAGGGCGCGGCAGGTGCGGCTGGGGGCGGC
>NC_041388.1:64566038-64586044 GCF_002162155.2 Triticum dicoccoides
CCAGTGCGGGAGGCGCTGCGTCGGGCGGGCGGCGGCGACCGGGCCCGGGCGGGCCTGCTCCAGGCTCCCCGGGCCGCGCCGTGAGAGGGGCGGCCGAACCAATGGGAGGAGGACACGTGGCGGCGGCGGGACAAGTCGGACACGTCCGGCGCCGGTGGACGTTGTCCGGCGCGCGGAGGAAGAAGGGGGCTAGGGTTTCGAGGAAGAGATCCGAAATTTCGGGGTGAGGTCTAGTTTTATAGGTAGAGGGAGTTAGGAAACTCCAAATGAGGTGCGGTTTGTGGCCACCCGATCGTGATCGAACGACCTAGATGATGGAGAGGGTTTTGGGCCACTTTGGAGGGGTGTTGGGCTGCGACACACACGAGGCCTTTTCGGTCCCTCGGTTAACCGTTGGAGTATCAAACGAAGTCCAAATGGCACGAAACTTGACAGGCGGTCTACCGGTAGTAAACCAAGGCCGCATGACAAGTCTCGGCCCAATCCGAAAACGTTTAACACCCGCACACGAAAAGAGGTAGAAAGGGACACCGGAGGACATAGGAGCGCTGGATTGCAAAACGGACAAAAGGGAAAATGCTCGGATGCATGAGACGAACATGTATGCAAATGAAATGCACATGATGACATGATATGGAATGCATGACACGCAAGAAAAGATAAGTCAACGACAGCGAATAACTGGAAGACACCTGGCACATCGGTCTCGGGGCGCTACAACACTCCACCACTACGAGAGGATCTCGTCCCGAGATCTAGAATGGCACCGGAGGGAAAATGGAAGAGAAAGAGAAGAGGTAAAGCTAAGTTGCTTCTTTGACCAATGAGTGAAACCAAAGAACCTTGAAAAGGTTAAGCCATTTCGAGAAAAGGATACAATGGAGATGATCGAAGTTGAAAACACTCCATCAGAAACGAGGGACAAGGAAGAACAACTTGGGGCAGCACTCCGATTGAAAAGAAAAGGAATTGAATAAGAACTTGGTAAAATTAGAAGATACTTGATGAAATGACAACACACTGCCTCCGGAACTAATGAATGAATGGAGCAAGGTGTAAGAAAGATCTCAGGCAGCACTCCGGTTGAGAAGGGAGGCAAAATTTGATAAGATGAGAGAGTTCGAAAGAAAACATGACACTCCGGTTGAATAGATAAACAAAGAAAAGAACATGATCTTCACAATACGAGATGTTGAGTGAAGAGAGCATCATCACAATGCCTCCGAAAGAAATGAAAGAATGTAAAGAAAAGAACGGAGAAGAAAAAAACAACATGTTCTACCCCCAAATGATTTTGAGAGAGCATCCTTAAAAAGAAGGATTGAACGGAGGGAAAACAAGGTCTTGAGAGAGCACGCTTGCAACAAATGCTAGAACAGAGTTGTTGGATTATCAACAACGAAAGGATAAGCTTGATGTGGGCTTATGTAAGACATCTCAAAATTATGAGGTGAACTTCTGCCACTAATGGGAAACAATAGATTGGATTGATATGAACAAGGAGACGAGAAACTTATTTCACCGGGAGTATAAATGAAGAACTTGGGTCATTTATGAGAACCATAAATAGCGACAATCCTTAGGGAAGGTTTTAGGTGAAATATGACCCAAGATGACTCCAATGAAGAGATTGATGGATTTAAGATATCCCATTCTTGACAACATGTGAATCATGAAACATGAACTCAAATTATGAAGAATGACATAGCACCACCTCAAATGATACGCTAGAACGAATTGCACTTCGGAATGCAAAATGAAGAATACTTGAGCTCCTCTGAAAAGAATCTCAATGAACACTTCAAGAAGGAATTGAATCCTTGATGAACCATCATGTAGAGCCTCCATGAAGAACTCCGGTAAACAAAAGGATAACGAAAAGATAGAGAAGTTGAAAACAGAAGGTGAACCCTCGTAATGATTTAGATGGATCTCCGTGATGATGTAATTGTGCGAGCCTGGGACTCCGGGAAAGAAAGATGAACAAATGAAATCAAGAATTTGATGAGCCTCCGGAATAGGGAATTGAGTTCACTCGATGAAACAAGAATAAGAATTACATTATGCTTATCCTTCACCAATTAAATTGATGACAATCAACGGATTTGACATATTACTTATTCTCGTAAAAAAGATTAAGAGAGATATAACATAAACTTGAGAAGGTCTTCAACGAAGCACCAGTAGGATTTGGAAACAGCGAATGAATTGATATGATAACCAAGGAAGAGAACTCTTGAACGAACCACCGGTAAGAATTGAAAAAGAATGAATAAGACATGAAGAAACACCGGGAAGGATTAGCAAATAAACGAAGATGCTAGAGAGAATTTAGATCCATGAGAACGAAGAGATCACGAGCTGACAAGAGAATACTTGAATGATGCACCAGTAAGATTTGGAGAACGAGAGATGAAAGCTGAGAATGAATAATTCTGAGATGATGGGCTCCGGAGAATCAAACTGAAAAGACTCCTGGACTGCTCCGGATAGGTGAAAAGAATTCTCACAATGAAAACAATTATGAGAGGATGGCATCAAGCTAGAACCATGAATCTTGAAGAGAATGGAGCAAGACTCAGAGAAAAATATTCTTCGGTCTTCAAATGTTGAGAATGATGACGAGAACCACCACTGAGAATTGTTGAGGCACTCCGGAATGAAGAATAGAAAGGTTGAGCCAATGATGAACAGAATTTGAAAGATCTTGGAGAAAAGCATTTGAGTGATGAAAAATTCATTCTTACGTCAAACTTTAAAAGATTTGAGAATAGCTCCGGGAAAATTAGAAGAGTCGGGTAAGATCCTGGGAAAAGACCTGTGGTTTAGGGCCCACTCAAAAGAAACACCGTAGAATGGTTTAAAAGAGAGAATGCACCGGTTGAATTTAACGGCTTGAATGAGATAACAAGCTCGAAATAAGTTGAACGGATCTTGAATGACAAAACGAGCCTTTTGAGATTTCTTCACCACTCCGGGAAAATTGAATAGCAAGCGGGGAATGATTATGAGGTGCAACGGCATAAGAACACATTTGAAACGAGGAAAAGGATGTGATCACCATCGAAAGATTGCATTGAACACACCGGGGAAGATAAAAGAACAAAGAATGATAAACTTGAGGCTCCGTTAGAATCTTCATGAGCATCACCGGGTACGAACATTGACGGAAAGGAATGGAGAGACTTCCCATCAATAAAAGGATACTTGAGTAACAATTCTGAGTCCTCGGAGAAAACAAGGGAGGGAGGGCGAGAAAAACAAAGGCAACTTGGAGACGGATGAAACAAACACCATTGAGAAGAAATGAGAATTGATCTTGCGGATGTTGATCGGATCCACTTGAAAAGAGACACGCCGGTTGAAAAAGGATTGACATGGCAATCTCGATTATCATGAAGGATTAGTATTCACATCGGAGTATGAGAACACCGCTTGGGGAAGGTATGGAATCAACATTTGACTTCGAAGCAACTCGAATAGCACAACTCAAAACAAAACAAAGGACTAGCTTGCAAAATAAGCCGGAACAAACATATGATAGAGATTTCGTTCGAAGTTTTCATGGTGGGGCCTACACGGGCTCGATCGTACAAAACCATCATGTACAAGGCAGTGCACATGACATACGAAGCGTCCCCGAGTCAGCATAGCCAAGGACTCTTTAAGACACAATCAGACCACTGTAAAACCAACCGTGCATAGTCAGACCACTAGACGTCGAACCCCAATTTCATATCATACCTCTGTCAAAAAGATATCCTAAGAGGTACTTGAATTCCCACTTATAAACTCCCGAACCTTTCCGCTTATGCAATCAGGTGTTGGGATACAGGGGAAGCATAATATCTCACCCAAAGCTAGCAAATCCTACATCCAGTTGTATCCATCCTTCAACACATAACCAAGAAACCTTCAGAAATCGTTTACCTCAACCTTCGAAAAGCATCTATTATACGAGTTATGGAAATACTCCCGAACTCCCGCCCAGTACTGGGTGGCGTCGAGGTTATCTCACCAATAACTGCATAAAAGAGATTTTCGATGTCGGCTAACTCAGGTATTCCAGAACTGCAACGATAAAATTGTGACGACAACACATCGAAGCTCAACTCCCCGGGACACTGCCACAACCCCTAAATGTCAGGAGGCACCAAGAAAAATGTTCTCGTCACAAAACCATCGGGACGATTCCAAGATACCCGTGTGATCCTAAATTTTTTTTAGTGAAATTTGAGAAGAGAAGAGTCAAAACTCTACGTCAGGATGCCTCACCAGAGCGACGAACGGACTGAGGAGTAAAAAGAATTCCTAACTCTCCGATATATAATCCTAAATGACTCAAAACATTTTTCTAGACTCAACAACGTTAGCGATTCGATCAAGCAGGGGGCTCCTAAGTCGGGGAAGGCTCTGATTACCAACTTGTAACGCCCTCGATGCGGCTATATCTCCCACGTGTCGAAGCACGACTTAGAGGCATAACCACATTGAAAGCAATGTCGCAAGTGAGGTAATCTTCACAACAACCCATGTAATACATAATGGAAAGTGATACATAGTTGGCTTACAATCGCCACTTCACACAATACAAGAATAAAACATTACATTCGTCCAGATACACTCAAGGTCCGACTACGGAACCAAAATAAAAGAAGACTACCCCAAATGCTACACAGATCCCCGATCGACCCCAACTGGGCTCCACTGCTGATCAACTAGAACGAAAACAACACAAAGGACAAGATCTTCATCGAGCTCCTCCTTGAGCTCGGTTGCGTCACCTGCACGGTATCATCGGCACCTGCAAACTGGTTTTGGAAGTAATCTGTGAGTCACGGGGACTCGGCAATCTCACACCCTCGCGATCAAGACTATTTAAGCTTATAGGTAGGGAAAAGGTATGAGGTGGAGCTGCAGGAAGCACTAGCATATATGGTGGCTAACATGCGCAAATGAGTGCGAGAAGAGAAGGCAAAGCACGTTTGAGAATCTATGATCAAGAAGTGATCCTAGAACAACCTACGTCAAGCATAACTCCAACACCGTGTTCACTTCCCGGACCCCGCCGAGAAGAGACCATCACGGTTACACACGCGGTTGATGCGTTTTGATTAAGATCAACTTCAGGTTTTCTACAACCAGACATTAACAAATTCCCATCTGCCCATAACCACGGGCACGGCTTTCGAAAGTTCAAATCCCTGCAGGGGTGTCCCAACTTAGCCCATCACAAGCTCTCACGGTCAACGAAGGATATTCCTTCTCCCAAGACAATCCGATCAGACTCGGCATCCCGGTTACAAGACATCCTAGACAATGGTAGAACAAGACCAGCAAAGCCACCCGAATGTGCCGACAAATCCCAATAGGAGCTGCACATATCTCGTTCTCAGGGCACACCGGATTGTCCAAGGTTCCAGTAGACCAGCCCAGAGTTGCCCCTGGTGGCCACCGGCAGCTGACAGGTTGGACCAACACTCAGAGGAGCACTGGCCCAGGGGGTTTAAATAAAGATGACCCTTGAGTCTGCAGAACCCAAGGGAAAGAAAAGGCTAGCTGGCGAATGGTAAAACCAATGTTGGTCCTTGCTGGAGGAGTTTTATTCAAGGCGAACTGTCAAGGGGTTCCCATTATAACCCAACCGTGTAAGGAACGCAAAATTCGGGATAGCAAATAACTGGAAGACACCTGGCACATCGGTCTCAGGGCGCCACAATTGATGAGGGGCTTCTTGCTAGACAGAGAGGAGGATGGTCAAGGGGATGTAGATATGGTTGGTCCGATATAGAACAAGAAAAAGAAAAAGATCCTTTGGTGTAGGTTTGAATACGAACACATGCCCGATTTTTGCTACACCTATGGTATAATTGGCCATGGCGAGAAGGAATGCGTGAAAAAAAAACTAAAGGGTGATGCACCCCAGTTTGGCCCTTGGCTGCGTGTACAAGAGACGATGAAGAGAGTACATGATGGAGGGAAGGGAATATGGGGAGATGGACGAGGAAATAGCGGGAGTAGGAGCTGGAGCGGGGGCCGAGGGGGGGGGTGGAACATCTGATTATGGGGATAGGAGGAACTATAATCTGGGTAGGGGAAGTGGTTCTACGGGCAGTGATGCGCCGACTTGGCGTAAGGAAGATAGAAATTCAGGAAGCCGGAGCCGTCAGGATGGTGGAGATGACGATGAAGTTACAAGTCCACTGAAGAAGAAAAATTCAGAGGAGATGGCCTCGGATAACAGTAAAACTACAAAGAGACTGGAGTTTAACACTGGAAACATCTCTGATCCAAAAGGAGAGCAGAATGGGGGAGAAATGAGTGTTGATGTGCAGGTTCATATAACAAGAGCCGGCAGGGGAGACGCATGCACTGATAAGGCTGATATGAGTAGAAACAAAGGATCACAGAGCAGACCGGCACAAGGGAACCACATGCATGGGCATGAGTAGAAGGGGAAAGCTGGAGGTAAATTTAAAAGGAAACTGAGAGATGCAAATAGTATGGAGAAAACATCAAAAGAACAACTATCGGTCACAGGCAAGAGGGATGGAGGGGAGATGGAGGTTGATGAAATTAACCGGGCAAAGAAAGGACGTGTGGATGGTGAGGAAAAGGGGTAGAGGGAGATGATACGTCCATTTTGCATCATGCTTTTGCATCGATATTTATTACATTATGGGTTGTTATTACACATTATGTCACAATACTTATGCCTATTCTCTCTTATTTTACAAGGTTTACATGACGAGGGAGATTGCCGGCAGCTGGGATTCTGGGCTAGAAAAGGAGCAAATATTAGAGACCTATTCTGCACAGCTCCAAAAGTCTTGAAACTTCACGGGAGTTATTTCCAGAATATATAAAAAATACTGAGCGCAAGAAGTTCCAGAGGGGGGCCACACCCTGGCCACGAGAGTGGGGCGCGCCCCCTGCCTCGTGGGCCCCCTGGTGGCCCTCCGATGCCCATCTTCTGCTATATGGAGTCTTTCATCGAGCAAAAAATCATAAGCAAGCTTTCGGGAGAAGACTCCACCGCCACGAGGCGGAACCTTGGCGGAACCAATCTAGGGCTCTGGCGGAGCTGTTCTGCCGGGGAAACTTCCCTCCGGGAGGGGGAAATCATCACCATCGTCATCACCAACGATCCTCTCATTAGGAGGGGGTCAATCTCCATCAACATCTTCACCAGCACCATCTCCTCTCAAACCCTAGTTCATCTCTTGTATCCAATCTTTGTATCCAAACCTCAGATTGGTACATGTGGGTTTCTAGTAGTGTTGATTACTCCTTGTAGTTGATGCTAGTTGGTTTACTTGGTGGAAGATCATATATTCAGATCCATTATGCATATTAATACCCCTCTGATTATGAACATGAATATGCTTTGTGAGTAGTTACGTTTGTTCCTGAGGACATGTGAATTTGGTATTCGTTCGATATTTTGATGAGATTTATGTTGTCATCCCTCTAGTGGTGTCATGTGAACGTCGACCACATGACACTTCACCATTGTTTGGGCCTAGAGGGAGGCATTGGGAAGTAATAAGTAGATGATGGGTTATTAGAGTGACAAAAGCTTAAACCCTAGTTTATGCGTTGCTTCGTAAGGAGCTAATTTGGATCCATATGTTTCATGCTATGGTTAGTTTACCTTAATACTTTTGTTGTAGTTGTGGGTGCTTGCAATAGGGGTTAATCATAAGTGGGATGCTTGTACAAGTAAGGACAGTACCCAAGCACCGGTCCACCCACATATCAGATTATCAAAGTACCGAACGCGAGTCATATGATCGTGATGAAAACTAGCTTGACGATAATTCCCATGTGTCCTCTGTCAGGACCCCGACTCAATGCCACATCGATCTAGCATGTAACACCTCATATCACTTTGCGGCCTCACGCACGGTATCCCCACGGGTGTCGCCTTACCTTTGCCCGGGACCGTTTGCGCATTTTGGCACACGTATATGATGGTGTTGCTAGCATCCATATGATAAAGAGCCCGGGCTGACATGGCTAGTCGTAAACCCAAAGTGGCACTAACTTACAGGGACATGCATCCATGACCCAGCATCGAACGTGTCGGTCATCAGCGAGTGAATCCAGGCTGTACCACTGGGCTAGCAGGACTCCGGTGAACCGGGCTGTAGCGGGCTAGCAGGACTCCGGTATTCATCGCGTGACATTTCCCCGAAGGGACAGACACAGGATCGAAGAAGGACACATGTCGGCCGGCCTAAGTGTTCCGGAGCAGTAGCAAGCTACCAGGGCTCAGTGGAAGCACTAGGAGACATTTCCCGGTAAGAGAGGCTACTAAGAATAAACAACTAGATAGTCAGATCCCACACATAGCAATACACATCACACGTACGCATAACATGCAAGTATGTGCTGTACAACATGGCATCACAGCATAACTCAACAACTCATATAGATAAAGGCTCAGAAGAGCCGTCACAGTATTATTACAAACAGGGGTCACATGACCCAACAGTCAGAGCAATCAAGCAACAAGCGGAAGCATTACATGTCTGGGTACAGACATCTACAAATGAAAAAGGCTGAAGAGCCTGACTATCTACAACATCCGATCAAGATCGTAGCTGAGGTACTAGCTACTAGTCGAAGTCCACGAGAACACTAGTAAGACCGAAGTCTCCGCTGCAAAAACATAAATAAAGCAACATGAGTACAAAGGTACTCAGCAAGACTTACATCAGATCCTATCGTACATGCATTGGTATCAAGAGGGTAATGTGGGGTTTAGTTGCAGCAAGCCAGCTTTGACTCTGTGGCTATCCTATTCTACGACTACCAGAAACTCTGGAGGTGAAACAACGTACACGAGTCCACTAATCACCACACAATACACTACTATGGATTCGTCCCCGTCTCCCTACGAGAAGGCCATCCATAGCACTCACACTTGTCTTGAGCATTTTATAGTATCCACTTCAAGTTGTCTATGTACCATGTAAGCATCCAAGAAGTCCATAACCGCGGACCCGGCTATTCGAATAGATCATGTTAACCCTGCAGGGGTGTACTTCTTCACACACGCTCTCGCCACTTACCGCCATGTACACGTCATGTATCTCGGCAACCTTCAAGCGGATACTATAACATGTGCCCACCAACCGGGTGCCACTCGGTACACCGGGCCACGTGTTCCTAGTCTGTCCCAAGCTCACCCTGCCGGGTGCCACTTGGTAGAAAAATAGCACTACCTACAAACACCAGAAACTAGTTGCGACTCCTGGACAGAGATCAAGTTGGTTAATAAGTCGAGAGGGCTTGGAGCGCCCGGAGCCCAATGTGTGGTAGTATCGAGTCATTGGACAACATACACAGAACTCAGGGCTTAAGGACGGTTCCAGTGAGACAACCCACCATGTACTCCTACATGGCCTCTCACCGCTACCTTTACCAAATCGTGTTCACACACTTCACTCTCAGCATCAGAACATATCATAACACTCCAATTCATTCCCAATGAATCAGACCTGACACAACTCTAAGCAATAGCAGGCATAGCATGGTAGGAACACAACAATGGCTTCAATCAACTCCTACACATGCTAGTGGGTTTCAACTATTTACTGTGGCAATGACAGGTCATGCAGAGGAATGGGTTCAACTACCGCAGCACAAAGTAGCAGATGAATCGTTGTTGTCCTAATGCAATAACTGAGAGCAGGAGCGAGAGAGTAGGGTTTTATCGAAATGAACAAGGGGGTTTGCTTGCCTGGTAAATCAACAAGGGAGGCACTGCTTCACAGACAGGTACTCTGGAACGTCTCCGGAGCAGGACCTATCGAGAAGGAATGGTGCCGGCAATCAAAACACAATCATATGCAACAATATGATGCATGAACATGGCATGTAGATGTGATGCTGTTTGAGCTAATGCATCTAGTAAACATTTGGTTTGAAGTCCTTTTGAACCAAAGGTTCAAATGCATTTCTAAATTAAGTCTCTTATATATGCCCTAATGTGTTTTCCCATATTCAGCATGTATAACTTGGTTTTTCATGCATGAAACTAGTACAGATGGAAAGATTGCATTTTTCTGATAATTTTTCATATATAAATTATTTAAATCTGAGCTACGGTTGAATTGTTATGAATTTTTGAAGTTTAAATCATTTTCTGGATTTTCTGAATTATTTTAATTCCAGAAAATATATAATTGCGTCAGCATGACGTCAGCACGACGTCAGCGGTCAACTGGGCTGGTCCGGTCAAACCTGACGTGTGGGACCCACATGTCAGTGACAGGGGGGTTAACAGGGGTTAATTAATTTAATTAAAAGGTTAGGGGGGGTCGGGCCCACTGGTCAGCGACCCTGGGGGGTCAAACCCGGTCAACTCGCCGGCGTTTAGCCGCCGGCGAGGCCGAGCGCGGCGGAGGAAGTGCATTTGCACGTTACGGCCACCAAACGGGAGGCAGAGAGCATCTACGAGCTCCTGGGAACGAGCCGCAGCTCTTGGTGGTGATGGTTGAGCTCGGGGTGGCCGGAGACGTCGCCGGCGACGACTTTGGCGGTCGCCGGAGTTCGGGCGCCGATGAAAACGGTGCCACCGTGCACGGAAGGATCAACGGGTAGCAACTACGCGTTCTGCAGGCTCCCACAAAGCCAACGGGCATATGCACGGGGCCGATTGGCCACCGGAGCCTCGTCGGCGACGAGTTCGTGCGGCGGTGTGCTCCGGGCATCATGGGAAGTGGTGCTACAACGAGCGCTAGGCCGTGGGGTTAGGGGGAAACGACGGAGGAGCTCACTGGGAGGTCGAAGCGCAGCTCAGTGGGCCTGGGGACGACCTAGACGGCGCGAATCGAAGACGAGGTCACCGGCGGCCGAAGGTTGAAGAAGAGCTCGAAGTCGACGCTGCAGGGCTTCCGGCGGGGCGTGGTTTGGTGAGGGGGTCGAGGACGACGTCGCGGTGGTCGTGGGCACAACCGAGGGGCGAGGGGGTGGCTGTGGCTGTGGTGGTTCTCATCGGCGGCGGCGGCCGCGTTCGGTGGAAGTGAGGGGGAGCCAGAGGAGGGGATGAGCATGGGGGGGAGGAGGAATGAGAGGGCCTGGGGTGCGTGGCCGTCTCCGTGGCATTGGGAGGGAGTCCGGGGAAGCAGGAGGTGGCCAGCAGGGGGGGAGGTGGCACGCGCGCGTGCCGGCGAGCGTCGGGCACACGCCCTCGTCCTTCTGTCCGAGGAGGGAGACGACAGAAGGCAGCGGGGGTGGGCTGGCCGCCAGCTGGAGATGGGCCAGGTAAGTGGCCCAGGTAAGTCTCTCTCCCCTTTTCTGTTTTCTTTTCTAATTTTCTGACATTTGTTTGATTTAATAAATATATTAAATCATTTAATTTTATTATGCCAATTTTTGTAGGGGCTAATGGTATTATTCCAGAGCTCTTTTATAATTGGCATAATTTTTGGACCATATTTCATATATATAGAAATATATTTCCAATGCAAATATTTATCGAATTAATCCAAATGGCCAAAATAAATGTCCATGAGCTCCTAAAAATATTGTTTTGATTTTTATCTCTGTCCAATATTTTCAGAGGGCAACATGAGCATTTTCTTGGACCCTTTTGGAGAAATTTTTATTTGGGTCATTTTCAAAAAATGATTCTGAGGTTTCCACCAATCCTCATTTCAAATTTAAATGAAATTTAAATATGATGCACAAATAGCTAGCTAGTCTAAGTCATACCAGACTAGGGATGTGACAACTCGCCCCCACTTGACAGAATCTCGTCTCGAGATTCAGGGGTCGACGGAAAGAAAGCGGGGTACTCCAGTCGAAGACGATCTTCTCGCTCCCAAGTAGCCTCTCTCTCGGAATGATGAGACCACTGAACTTTGAGAAACTTGATGTTCTGACGTCGGGTAACACGCTCTGCTTGATCAAGAATGCGAACCGGGTACTCTCGGTATGTGAGGTTATCTTGGAGATCAAGCGTTTCGTGGTCCACTCCATGAATAGGATCCGAGAAGCAACGCCTGAGTTGAGAGACGTGGAAGACATCATGAACTCGAGAAAGATGTGGGGGTAGTTCCAACTGGTAGGCAACCTCTCCTCGTTTAGCGAGAATGCGAAAAGGACCAATGTAACGAGGAGCCAACTTGCCCTTGATACCGAAACGATGGGTACCCTTCAAAGGAGTAACCCGAAGGTAAGCTTGGTCGCCAATTTCATAAGTCATATCCTTATGATGACGATCATACTGGCTTTTCTGACGAGACTGGGCTGTTTTCAAATTCTCACGGATGATGCGAACTTGCTCTTCTGCCTCCTGGATCATATCCGGTCCAAAGAATTGTCTTTCACCGGTTTCTGACCAGTTCAAAGGTGTTCGACATCTTCGTCCATAGAGAACCTCAAAAGGAGCTTGCTTGAGGCTGGATTGGTAGCTATTGTTATAGGCAAACTCGGCGAAAGGAAGACATTTCTCCCAATCCATACCGAATGAGATAACGCAAGCTCTGAGCATGTCTTCGAGAATTTGATTGACCCGTTCCACCTGACCACTCGACTGAGGGTGGAAAGCGGTACTGAAGGAAAGATGGGTTCCCATGGCAGTTTGGAAGCTCTCCCAGAAGTGAGAAGTGAAAAGACTGCCACGGTCTGAATTGATCTCTAGTGGAACACCATGAAGTGACACTATTCGAGAAATATATAAGTCAGCAAGCTGACTAGCAGTGATATTTTCCCGAACAGGAAGGAAGTGAGCCACTTTGGAGAGACGATCAATGACTACGAAGATAGCATTATTCCCTCTCTTGGTCCTGGGAAAGCCGGTGATGAAGTCCATACCAACTTTATCCCATTTCCATTCAGGAATAGCTAAGGGCTGAAGGGTGCCAGCAGGTCTTTGATGCTCTGCCTTAACGCGACGACATACGTCACATTTAGCAATGAACTCAGCGATTTCTCTCTTCATCCTAGTCCACCAGAACCTCTGGCGTAGGTCTTGATACATCTTAGTACTACCGGGATGAATCGTGAGAGGATATTCATGCGCCTCCTTAAGGATCAATTGTCGCAGATGTTGATTCTTGGGAACCACCAAGCGATTCTCAAAGAAAACAACTCCACGATCATCCATAGAGAAACATCCACCAACTCCCTTCTTAATGTTTCTCTTGATCCGAGAAATTCCTGTGTCTTGCTTTTGAGCAGCGATAATCCGATCTTCAAGATCAAGTTTCGCCACCAGGGTAGAAAGGAATCCGCGAGGAGCAATGTGAAGGTTAAGCTTACAGAATTCCTCATGGAGAAGTGGTTGGCCTTGCTGCAACATGAGATTGTTGCAATAGGATTTACGGCTTAGAGCATCAGCCATGACATTGGCTTTGCCTGGGGTGTAGGTAATCCCTAGATCATAATCTGTGATCAACTCCAACCAACGTCTTTGCCTAAGGTTCAGATCCGGTTGGGTGAAGATATACTTGAGACTCTGGTGATTGGTGTAGATCTCGCAACGTTTACCAAGGAGGTAATGTCGCCAGGTCTTGAGTGCATAGACTACGGCTGCAAGCTCTAGATCATGTGTAGGATAATTCTCCTCATGTGGATGCAACTGTCGAGATGCATAGGCAATCACATGACGATCCTGCATAAGAATGCAACCTAGTCCCTGTCGTGAGGCGTCGCAGTAGATAATAAAGTCTTTAGTGAAATCCGGTGGCACAAGTATGGGAGCAGAAGTCAGGCGTCTTTTCAGTTCCTGAAAACTGTACTCACACTGTGGGGACCACTCGAACCTTTTATCTTTCTTGAGAAGTTCCGTGAGGGGTTTGGCTACTTTGGAGAAGTTTTCAACAAAGCGGCGACAATAGCTGGCTAGGCCAAGGAAACTCCTAACTTGTTTGACTGTTTCAGGTGGAGTCCAATCGAGAACGGCTTGAACTCTCTCGGGATTGACAGCAATGCCCTTACCAGAGATTACGTGGCCTAGGTAGGTCACTTCTGGCAACTAAAATTCACACTTGGAGAACTTGGCATAAAGGCGGTGCTCTCTGAGTTTTTCTAACACAAGTCTAAGATGTTCGGAATGCTCTTCCTCGTTCTTCGAGTAAATAAGAATATCATCGAGGTAAACCACGACGAACTTATCTAAGTACTCCATGAAGATCGAGTTCATCAAGCGGGAGAATGTGGCTGGGCGTTGGTTAGGCCAAAGGACATGACGGTGTACTCGTACTGGCCATAACGAGTGACAAAAGCTGTCTTGGGAATGTCCCCGTTTCTGATCTTGATTTGATGGTAGCCTAACCTTAAATCCATCTTGGAGAAGACTGAGGATCCAGCGAGCTGATCATACAGGTCGTTGATCCTGGGAAGCGGATACTTGTTCTTTATCGTGACCAAATTAACGGGACAATAATCTACAACCATCCGGTCCGTACCATCCTTCTTCTTGACGAAAAGGACGGGGCAAGCCCAAGGAGAAGAACTAGGACGGATGAAACCCTTTTGCAAGGACTCATCGAGTTGTTTCTTAAGCTCGGCTAGTTCTAAGGGTGCCATCTTGTAAGGTCTCCGGGAGATTGGAGCTGTTCCTGGGATAAGATCTATGACAAACTCTACTTCTCTGTCAGGTGGAACACCTGGCAGTTCCTCTGGAAAGACATCCGGAAAGTCACGGACTACCGGGATATCTTCAAGGTCTGGAAGAGGGCTGGCATTAAGAGAATAGAGCTGACACTTTGCAACTCTAGTGGAGACGGTGACTATCTTGCCAGACGGGTGTGTAAGCTGAACAGATCTTGTGTAACAATCAATCTTGGCATGATGAGCTGTCATCCAGTCCATACCCAAGATGATGTTAATATCTGAGGACTTGAGGGCTACAAGTGATGCAAGGAATACAATTCTATCAACAAGGATTTCATTACCATGGCTGATTCTGGTGGTCTGCCATCTAGACCCTGGGGTTTGGATTTCAAGCGGAGTTGGCATATCGCAAAATGACATGTCATGCAAACGAGCATAGCCTTCAGAAATGAAGGAGTGAGATGCTCCAGTATCGAATAGAACTGATGCTGGGTGACAATTGACAAGGAGTGTACCAAGAACGACATCTGGATCATCATGAGCGTCTTTAGCTGAGACGTGATGCACACGTCCACGTTCAGTGGAAACTGACTTGACACTGATCATCTTGCGTGATGGCTTAACACAGCCAACAGTCTTCTCGGGCTGGGGTGGAGCATAACTAGTCTGAGAGCAGTCACGTGCATAGTGTCCTGGCTTCCCGCATGTGAAGCAAGTCCCTGAGGTTGGACGGGGACCCGCACTGACAAGCGGTCTACCAGTAGGCCTGGGTGGAACATACGACTGAGCTGGGGAAGGCACCACATAGGATGACCTCGGTGTATAACCGGAAGGAAGAGCGGAGTTTGGAACCCAAATCCGGCGTTTCTGGGAACTAGAACCGGAGGAAGATCCCAAATCACGGGTGTGCTTACGAGACTCTTCGTAAGTGAGCTGAGATGTCTCTGCATTGATGGCTTTGTTCACAAGAGCTTGGAATGTATCGCAATGATGCAGGTGAAGATCACGACGCAACTTGGGGTTGAGACCCTTCCGGAACCTAGCCTGCTTCTTAGCATCCGTGGACACTTCTTCTGTGGCATAACGGGCAAGGTTCTCGAACTCTCTGCTATAAGCATCAACAGCCATCTTACTCTGGGTGAAACTACAGAACTCTTCTCTCTTGCGATCAATGAGGGCCTGGGGAATGTGATGCTCGCGAAAAGCCTCAGTGAAATCCTTCCAGGTAGGAATCTGGCCAGCTGGAAGCATAGCCTCGTAGTTCTACCACCAAAGACTAGCAGGACCTTCCAGGTGGTATGTGGCATAAGTGACCATGTCATCTTCAGCTACGCTCGCGGAACGCAGCTTATGGGTGATGCTACGGAGCCAGTCATCTGCATCGAGTGGCTCGATGGAATGATGAAAGGTAGGTGGGTGCAAGCGAATGAAATCATGAATGGTAGCAGACCCTTTGAACTGATGTGCGGTGTTCTCCTCGATACGTGCCAACAAACGGTTAGACTCACGCTTGTTCCTCTCCATCTCTAGCATGAACTCTGCCAGCGAAGGCTGGTCGGGAGGATTCTCATCCCTACCATCTCCATGGTTCCGACTACGATTAAAAGAACTTGATGACATCCTGCGAAACGAAACCCAGGGATGTAATCAACATTAACTATAGACTATAGAATGTAGGACAAGGAATTAATATCACTCGAACTCCTTAGGAAAATTCCGGCAGCATAACGGCAGTAAAATGCTCAGAATGAGACATCCTACTAAAAATGGGGTAGTACAACAACTCAACATCACCACTCAAGGTTCTGGGATAGTACTAAACAGACTACACCGGAAATACTCAAAACTGGGGTATGACTCTGATCAACCAGTCCTATGGAACTACGGAGTAGTAACACGTGATCCTGATAGATGGAAGAGAAAGCCTAGTTCCTTAACCCCGTAGGAAAGATAGGATGACTCAGATCAGAAGGCCATGAGGTAAAGGAGTAAAAAGAGCCTTACGTTCCATCCCACAATCAATTCCCTTATATAACTAAAGAATTTCTAGACTCAACTTCGACCAGTTTGGCTTGGTAATCCTACAGGCAGTCAAGCTCTGATACCAACGCTGTCAGGACCCCGACTCAATGCCACATCGATCTAGCATGTAACACCTCATATCACTTTGCGGCCTCACGCACGGTATCCCCACGGGTGTCGCCTTACCTTTGCCCGGGACCGTTTGCGCATTTTGGCACACGTATATGATGGTGTTGCTAGCATCCATATGATAAAGAGCCCGGGCTGACATGGCTAGTCGTAAACCCAAAGTGGCACTAACTTACAGGGACAGGCATCCATGACCCAGCATCGAACGTGTCGGTCATCAGCGAGTGAATCCAGGCTGTAGCACTGGGCTAGCAGGACTCCGGTGAACCGGGCTGTAGCGAGCTAGCAGGACTCCGGTATTCATCGCGTGACATTTCCCCAAAGGGACAGACACAGGATCGAAGAAGGACACATGCCGGCCGGCCTAAGTGTTCCGGAGCAGTAGCAAGCTACCAGGGCTCAGTGGAAGCACTAGGAGACATTTCCCGGTAAGAGAGGCTACTAAGAATAAACAACTAGATAGTCAGATCCCACACATAGCAATACACATCACACGTACGCATAACATGCAAGTATGTGTTGTACAACATGGCATCACAGCATAACTCAACAACTCATATAGATAAAGGCTCAGAAGAGCCGTCACAGTATTATTACAAACAGGGGTCACATGACCCAACAGTCAGAGCAATCAAGCAACAAGCGGAAGCATTACATGTCTGGGTACAGACATCTACAAATGAAAAAGGCTGAAGAGCCTGACTATCTACAACATCCGATCAAGATCGTAGCTGAGGTACTAGCTACTAGTCGAAGTCCACGAGAACACTAGTAAGACCGAAGTCTCCGCTGCAAAAACATAAATAAAGCAACATGAGTACAAAGGTACTCAGCAAGACTTACATCAGATCCTATCGTACATGCATTGGTATCAAGAGGGTAATGTGGGGTTTAGTTGCAGCAAGCCAGCTTTGACTCTGTGGCTATCCTATTCTACGACTACCAGAAACTCTGGAGGTGAAACAACGTACACGAGTCCACTAATCACCACACAATACACTACTATGGATTCGTCCCCGTCTCCCTACGAGAAGGCCATCCATAGCACTCACACTTGTCTTGAGCATTTTATAGTATCCACTTCAAGTTGTCTATGTACCATGTAAGCATCCAAGAAGTACATAACCGCGGACCCGGCTATTCGAATAGATCATGTTAACCCTGCAGGGGTGTACTTCTTCACACACGCTCTCGCCACTTACCGCCATGTACACGTCATGTATCTCGGCTACCTTCAAGCGGAAGCCTGGCGAGGGTGTCGGCCACGACCTGACTAACCACACAAGACTCTAGTCCAGGTTTATCGCCTATTCGGGTTCCATCCGCAAGGAGATCTGGCCGGGGTGTCGCTCACGGCCCCAAACGATGTGAGCAGGGTTCCCGAGCCCACCAACCGGGTGCCACTCGGTACACCGGGCCACGTGTGCCTAGTCTGTCCCAAGCTCACCCTGCCGGGTGCCACTTGGTAGAAAAATAGCACTACCTACAAACACCAGAAACTAGTTGCGACTCCTGGACAGAGATCAAGTTGGTTAATAAGTCGAGAGGGCTTGGAGCGCCCGGAGCCCAATGTGTGGTAGTATCGAGTCATTGGACAACATACACAGAACTCAGGGCTTAAGGACGGTTCCAGTGAGACAACCCACCATGTACTCCTACATGGCCTCTCACCGCTACCTTTACCAAATCGTGTTCACACACTTCACTCTCAGCATCAGAACATATCGTAACACTCCAATTCATTCCCAATGAATCAGACCTGACACAACTCTAAGCAATAGCAGGCATAGCATGGTAGGAACACAACAATGGCTTCAATCAACTCCTACACATGCTAGTGGGTTTCAACTATTTACTGTGGCAATGACAGGTCATGCAGAGGAATGGGTTCAACTACCGCAGCACAAAGTAGCAGATGAATCGTTGTTGTCCTAATGCAATAACTGAGAGCAGGAGCGAGAGAGTAGGGTTTTATCGAAATGAACAAGGGGGTTTGCTTTCCTGGTAAATCAACAAGGGAGGCACTGCTTCACAGACAGGTACTCTGGAACGTCTCCGGAGCAGGACCTATCGAGAAGGAACGGTGCCGGCAATCAAAACACAATCATATGCAACAATATGATGCATGAACATGGCATGTAGATGTGATGCTGTTTGAGCTAATGCATCTAGTAAACATTTGGTTTGAAGTCCTTTTGAACCAAAGGTCCAAATGCATTTCTAAATTAAGTCTCTTATATATGCCCTAATGTGTTTTCCCATATTCAGCATGTATAACTTGGTTTTTCATGCATGAAACTAGTACAGATGGAAATATTGCATTTTTCTGATAATTTTTCATATATAAATTATTTAAATCTGAGCTACGGTTGAATTGTTATGAATTTTTGAAGTTTAAATCATTTTCTGGATTTTCTGAATTATTTTAATTCCAGAAAATATATAATTGCGTCAGCATGACGTCAGCACGACGTCAGCGGTCAACTGGGCTGGTCCGGTCAAACCTGACGTGTGGGACCCACACGTCAGTGACAGGGGGGTTAACAGGGGTTAATTAATTTAATTAAAAGGTTAGGGGGGGGTCGGGCCCACTGGTCAGCGACCCTGGGGGGTCAAACCCGGTCAACTCGCCGGCGTTTAGCCGCCGGCGAGGCCGAGCGCGGCGGAGGAAGTGCATTTGCACGTTACGGCCACCAAACGGGAGGCGGAGAGCATCTACGAGCTCCTGGGAACGAGCCGCAGCTCTTGGTGGTGATGGTTGAGCTCGGGGTGGCCGGAGACATCGCCGGCGACGACTTTGGCGGTCGCCGGAGTTCGGGCGCCGATGAAAACGGCGCCACCGTGCACGGAAGGATCAACGGGTAGCAACTACGCGTTCTGCAGGCTCCCACAAAGCCAACGGGCATATGCACGGGGCCGATTGGCCACCGGAGCCTCGTCGGCGACGAGTTCGTGCGGCGGTGTGCTCCGGGCATCATGGGAAGTGGTGCTACAACGAGCGCTAGGCCGTGGGGTTAGGGGGAAACGACGGAGGAGCGCACTGGGAGGTCGAAGCGCACCTCAGTGGGCCTGGGGACGACCTAGACGACGCGAATCGAAGACGAGGTCACCGGCGGCCGAAGGTTGAAGAAGAGCTCGAAGTCGACGCTGCAGGGCTTCCGGCGGGGCGTGGTTCGTTGAGGGGGTCGAGGACGACGTCGCGGAGCTCGTGGGCACAACCGAGGGGCGAGGGGGTGGCTGTGGCCGTGGTGGTTCTCGTCGGCGGCGGCGGCCGCGTTCGGTGG
>NC_041388.1:64586334-64629109 GCF_002162155.2 Triticum dicoccoides
GTGGTGGTTCTCGTTGGCGGCGGCGGCCGCGTTCGGTGGAAGTGAGGGGGAGCCAGAGGAGGGGATGAGCATGGGGGGGGAGGAGGAATGAGAGGGCCTGGGGTGCGTGGCCGTCTCCGTGGCATTGGGAGGGAGTCCGGGGAAGCAGGAGGTGGCCAGCAGGGGGGGAGGTGGCGCGCGCGCGTGCCGGCGAGCGTCGGGCACACGCCCTCGTCCTTCTGTCCGAGGAGGGAGACGACAGAAGGCAGTGGGGGTGGGCTGGCCGCCAGCTGGAGATGGGCCAGGTAAGTGGCCCAGGTAAGTCTCTCTCTCCTTTTCTGTTTTCTTTTCTAATTTTCTGACATTTGTTTGATTTAATAAATATATTAAATCATTTAATTTTATTATGCCAATTTTTGTAGGGGCTAATGGTATTATTCCAGAGCTCTTTTATAATTGGCATAATTTTTGGACCATATTTCATATATATAGAAATATATTTCCAATGCAAATATTTATCGAATTAATCCAAATGGCCAAAATAAATGTCCATGAGCTCCTAAAAATATTGTTTTGATTTTTATCTCTGTCCAATATTTTCAGAGGGCAACATGAGCATTTTCTTGGACCCTTTTGGAGAAATTTTTATTTGGGTCATTTTCAAAAAATGATTCTGAGGTTTCCACCAATCCTTATTTCAAATTTAAATGAAATTTAAATATGATGCACAAATAGCTAGCTAGTCTAAGTCATACCAGACTAGGGATGTGACATCCTCAGGAGCGCTTTACATCATATAAGAGTTTGTCCAGGCTTGTCCTTTGCTACAAAAGGATTGGGCCATCTTGCTGCACCTTATCTACTTTTATTACTTGCTACTCGTTACCAATTACCTTATCACAAAACTATCTGTTACCGATAATTTCAGTGCTTGTAGAGAATACCTTGCTGAAAACCGCTTATTATTTCCTTCTGCTCCTCGTTGGGTTCGACACTCTTACTTATCAAAAGGACTACGATAGATCCCCTATACTTGTGGGTCATCAAGACTCTTTTCTGGCGCCGTTACCGGGGAGTGAAGCGCCTTTGGTAGGTGGAATTTGGTAAGGAAAAATTTATATAGTGTGCTGAAATTTACTGTCACTTGTTACTATGGAAAGTAATCATTTGAGGGGCTTGTTCGGGGTATCTTCACCCCGGCCGGTAGAGCAAATAGTTGCTCCTAAACCTACTCAACCTGCTGAAAATGAAAATGTTTACTTTGAAATTTCTTCGGGTATGATAGAGAAACTGCTAGCTAATCCTTTTGTAGGAGATGGAACATTGCATCCCGACTTACACTTAATCTATGTGGATGAAGTTTGTGGATTATTTAAGCTTGCAGGTATGCCCGATGATGTTATCAAGAAGAAGGTCTTCTGTTTATCTTTGAAGGGGGATGCATTGACATGGTATAGGCTATGTGATGGTATGGGATCATGGGACTACAAACGGTTGAAATTGGAATTCCATCAGAAGTTTTTATCCTATGCATCTTGTTCATGGTGATTGCAATTATATATATAATTTTTGGCCTCGCGAAGGATAAATCATCGCTCAAGCTTGGGGAGTCTTAAGTCAATGTTATATTCATGTCCCAATCATGAGCTCTCAAGAGAAATGATTATTCAAAAAATTTATTCTCGGCTTTCTGACAACAATCGATCCATGCTCGATACTTCTTGTACTGGTTCCTTTATGATGAAGACTATTGAATACAAATGGAATTTATTGGAGAGAATTAAACGCAACTCTGAAGATTGGGATCTCGACTAAGGTAAAGAGTCAGGTATAACACCTACGTTTTATTGTGTTAAATCTTTTATGGATACCGATGTTTTCTGTAAATTTAGCACTAAATATGGACTTGACTCTGAGATAGTAGCTTCTTTCTGTGAATCTTTTGCTACTCATGTTGATCTCCCTAAGGAGAAGTGGTTTAAATATAATCCTCGCATTGAAGTAAAAGTAGTTGCACCTATTAAAATTGAAGAAAAGACTATCACTTATAATGATCCTATTGTTCCTACTGCTTATGTTGAGAAACCACCTTTCCCTGTTAGAATAAAGAATCATGCTAAAGCTTCAACTGTGGTCAACAAAAGTAATATTAAGACACCTAAACCCCCTGAGAAAGTTAAAGTTGAACCTAATGTTGCTATGGTTAAAGATCTCTTGGTTGATAATATTGATGGGCATGTTATTTACTTCTGTGATGAGACTTCTAGAATTGCTAAACCGGGTGCTAAGGATAAGCATAGACTTGTGGTAGGCATGCATGTTATTTCTGTTAAAATAGGAGATCATTGTTATCATGGCTTGTGTGATATGGGTGCTAGTGCCAGTGCAATACCTATTTCCTTATACCACGAAATTATGCATGATATTGCACCAGCTAAAATAGAAGGTATTGATGTTACCATTAAGCTGGCTAATAGAGATACTATTTGCCAATTGGGATTGTTAGAGACATTGAAGTCTCGTGTGGAAGGCTAAATATCCTGTTGATTTTCTTGTTCTTGGTTCCCTACAAGATAGCTTTTGTCCCATTATATTTGGTAGACCCTTCTTGAATACTGTCAATGCTAAGATAGACTGCAATAAGGATATTGTTGCTGTTGGTTTAGGGGATATGTCTCATGAGTTTAATTTTTCTAAATTTCATAGACAACCCCATGATAAAGAATTGCCTAGTAAAGATGAAATTATTGGTCTTGCTTCTATTGCCGTGCCTCCTACTGGTCCATTAGAACAATACTTGCTAGACCATGAAAATGATATGTTCATGATTGAAAGAAGGGAAATAGATGAAGTATTCTTTAAACAGGGACCTATTCTGAAACACAATTTGCCTGTTGAAATCCTAGGGGATCCTCCTCCACCCAAGAGTGATCCCGTGTTTGAGCTTAAACCATTACCTGGTACTCTAAAATATGCTTATCTTGATGAAAAGAAAATATATCCTGTTATTATTAGTGCTAACCTTTCAGAGAAGGAGGAAGAGAAATTATTGAAAACTCTGAAGAAGCACCATGCTGCTATTGGATATACTCTTGATGATCTTAAGGGCATTAGTCCCACTCTATGTCAACCCAAAATAAATTTGAGGAAGATGCCAAACCAGTTATTGATCATCAACGACGGCTGAATCCTAAGATGAAATAAGTGTTAAGAAAGGAAATATTAAAGCTCCTTGAGGCAGGTATAATTTATGCTGTTGCTGATAGTCAGTGGGTAAGTCTTGTCCATTGTGTCCCTAAGAAGGGAGGTATTACTGTTGTTCTAATGATAAAGATGAATTGATTCCGCAAAGAATTATTACAGGTTATAGGATGGTAATTGATTTCCGAAAATTAAATAAGGCTACTAAAAAAGATCATTACCCCTTGCCTTTTATTGATCAAATTCTAGAAATATTATCCAAACATACACATTTTTGCTTTCTAGATGGTTACTCTGCCTTCTCTCAAATACCTGTGTTAGCTGATGATCAATCAAATACCACTTTTACTTGCCCTTTCGGTACTTTTTCTTATAGACGTATGCCTTTTGGTTTATGTAATGCACCTGCTACCTTTCAAAGATGCATGATGACTATATTTTCTGACTTTTGTGAAAAGATATGTGAGGTTTTCATGGACGATTTCTCCGTTTATGGATCCTCTTTTGATGATTGCTTAAGCAACCTTGATTGAGTTTTGTAGAGATGTGAAGAAACTAATCTTGTCTTGAATTGGGAGAAGTGCCACTTTATGGTTAATGAAGGTATTGTCTTGGGGCATAAAATTTCTGAAAGAGGTATTGAAGTTGACAAAGCTAAAGTTGATGCTATTGAAAAAATGCCATGTCCCAAGGACATTAAAGGTATAAGAAGTTTCCTTGGTCATGCCAGATTTTATAGGAGGTTCATTAAGGACTTCTCAAAAATTTCTCGGCCTCTGACTAATCTATTGCAAAAAGATATTCCTTTTGTCTTTGATGATGATTGTGTTGAAGCATTTGAAATACTTAAGAAAGCATTAATTTCTACACCTATTGTTCAACCACCTGATAGGAATTTACCCTTTGAAATTATGTGTGATACTAGTGATTATGCTGTAAGTGCTATTCTAGGGCAAAGAGTTGATAAGAAATTAAATGTTATTCAATATGCTAGTAAAACTCTAGACAATGCCCAGAGAAATTATGCTACTACTGAAAAGGAATTCTTAGCAGTTGTATTTGCTTGTGATAAGTTCAGACCTTATATTGTTGATTCTAAAGTAACTATTCACACTGATCATGCTGCTATTAAATATCTGATGGAAAATAAAGATGCTAAACCTAGACTTATTAGATGGTTCTCTTGCTACAAGAATTTGATTTGCATATTATTGATAGAAAGGGAGCTGAGAACCCCGTTGTAGACAACTTGTCTAGATTAGAGCATGTTCTTGATGACCCACTACCTATTGATGATAGCTTTCCTGATGAACAATTAAATGTCATAAATGCTTCTCGTACTGCTCCATGGTATGATGATTATGCTAATTACATTGTTGCTAAATTTATACCACCTAGTTTCACATACCAGCAAAAGAAAAAGTTCTTCTATGATTTAAGACATTACTTTTGGGATGACCCACATCTTTATAAAGAAGGAGTAGATGATATTATTAGACATTGTGTGCCTGAGCATGCACAGGAACAGATCCTACGCAAGTGTCACTCCGAGGCTTATGGAGGACACCATGCTGGAGATAGAACTGCACACAAGGTATTGCAATCCGGTTTTTATTGGCCTACTCTCTTCAAGGATGCCCGTAAGTTTGTGTTGTATTGTGATGAATGTCAAATAATTGGTAATATTAGTAGACGGCAAGAAATGCCTATGAATTATTCACTTGTTATTGAACCATTTGATGTTTGGGGCTTTGATTATATGGGATCGTTTCCTTCCTCTAATGGGTATACACATATTTTGGTTGTTGTTGATTACATTACTAAGTGGGTAGAATCTATTCCAACTAGTAGTGTTGATCATAACACCTCTATTAAGATGCTTAAAGAAGTTATTTTCCCGAGGTTTGGAGTCCCTAGATATTTAATGACTGATGGTGGTTCACATTTTATTCATGGTGCCTTTCGTAAAATGCTTGCTAAGTATGACGTTAATCATAGAATTGCATCTCCATATCACCCATAGTCCAGTGGTCAAGTAGAATTGAGTAACACAGAGCTCAAATTAATTTTGCAAAAGACTGTTAATAGATCTAGAAAGAATTGGTCCAAGAAACGTGATGATGCATTATGGGCCTATAGAACTGCATATAAAAATCCTATGGGTATGTCTCCGTATAAAATGGTTTATGGTAAAGCATGTCACTTACCTCTTGAACTGGAACATAAGGCATATTGGGCCATTAAAGATCTCAATTATGATTTCAAACTTGCCGGTGAGAAGAGGTTATTTGACATTAGCTCACTTGATGAATGGAGAACCCAGGATTATGAAAATGCCAAGCTGTTTAAAGAAGAAGTTAAAAGATGGCATGATAAAAGGATACAAAAGCGTGAGTTTAATGTAGGTGATTATGTATTGCTATACAACTCTCATTTAAGATTTTTTTTACAGGCAAACTTCTCTCTAAATGGGAAGGTCCTTACGTTATCGAGGAGGTCTATCGTTCCGGTGCCATAAAAATCAACAACTTCGAAGGCACAAATACGAGGGTGGTGAACGGTCAAAGAATTAAACATTATATCTCAGGTAATCCTATAAATGTTGAAACTAATATTATTGAACCGTAACCCCAAAGGAATACATAAGGGACACTTTCCAGAACGTTTCAGACTCCGAAAAGGAATAGGGTTGTCAAGGCCAAGCATTATGTCGTCTCCCTCCTCCAACAATGGTGACAATGATGCTTTGCTAATGAAGATAGAGCTGAAGAGGGAAGAACCTATGGAGATCAACAAGGATGAAGGGATCAAGAAGGCCACAGAGGACCAAGTTCCGGCAGCACAAGACATCCTTCAACTTGATCACAATCTTCTTACCCCAACTGAGATCAAAGCTTTCAAGATGATTGAGTTAGCTCGTATACAAAACAAGTATCTCACACGTGAAAATATTTTGTTGAAGGAGCATATCATCGCACTCAAGGGCATTATCCGCAAGTTGGAAGACCTCCTACACTCGATGTGCGACTATCCATCATCACCAACACCCTCTTCACCGACAAAGAAGGAGATACAATAACATTGGTATGGGCACTCCCCTTGGCAACTGCCAAGCTTGGGGGAGTGCCCCGGTATCATATCACCATCACTTTTATCTTTACCGTTTTTCTTAGTTCGATCCTTTTGGTAATATCTTGATGTAGTAGAATAAAGTTTTAGTAGTTGTGAGTTTTGTTTTATGATCCCTCTATGTAATCGAGCCCGTGAGCTATATAATAAAGATTAGTGTTGGGTCAAGGGCTTGATTATTTTGCTATGATCTTGAGGGAATAAAATAAAAGAGAAGATATAAAAAGAAATAAAGAGATCATATGGATCTTATGGAGAGTAATGAGCTCACATATAAAGAGTATGATGAATAAAAGTTGTTGAGAGTTGGCAAACATAGTTTTGGTCATCATTGCAATTAATAGGAAGTAATAAAGAAAGAGAGGTTCACATATAAATATACTATCTTGGACATCTTTTATGATTGTGAGCACTCATTAAAGTATGACATGCTAAGAGTTGATGTTGGACAAGGAAGACAACGTAATGGGTTATGTTTTCTTACATCTGAGATAAATTATATTGTCATGGATTATCCAACATGTTGAGCTTGCCTTTCCCTCTCATGCTAGCCAATTTCTTTGCACCAAGTAGAGATACTACTTGTGCTTCCAAATATCCCTAAAGCCGGTTTTGCCATGAGAGTCCACCATATCTACCTATGGATTGAGTAAGATCCTTCAAGTAAGTTGTCATCGGTGCAAGCAACAAAAATTGCTCTCTAATAATGTATGACTTATTAGTGTGGGAGAAAATAAGCTTTATACGATCTTGTGATATGGAAGAAATAAAAGCGACGGACTGCATAATAAAGGTCCATATCACAAGTGGCAATATAAAGTGACGTTCTTTTGCATTAAGATTTCGTGCATCCAACCATAAAAGCGCATGACAACCTCTGCTTCCCTCTGCGAAGGGCCTATATTTTACTTTTATCATCTACCTTACATAAGAGTCATGGTGATCTTCACCTTTCCTTTTTGCATTTTATCCTTTGGCAAGCACAATGTGTTGGAGAGATCCTGATATATATAGCTAATTGGATGTGAGTCTCCATGAACTATTATTGTTGACATTACCCTTGAGGTAAAACGTTGAGAGGTAAAATTATAAGCCCCTATCTTTCTCTGTGTCCGATTAAAACTTCATACCCATAAATATTGCGTGAGTGTTAGCAATTGTGAAAGACTAAAAGATGGTTGAGTATGTGGATGTAACGCCCATGATGCGGCTATATCTCCCACGTGTCGAAGCACGACTTAGAGGCATAACCGCATTGTAAGCAATGTTGCAAGTGAGGTAATCTTCACACAACCCATGTAATACATAAGGGAAAGAGATACATAGTTGGCTTACAATCGCCACTTCACACAATTACATGAATAAAGCATTACATCAACCAGATACACTCAAGGTCCGACTACGGAACCAAAATAAAAGAAGACTACCCCAAATGCTACACAGATCCCTGATCGGCCCGACTGGGCTCCACTACTGATCAACTAGAACAAAACAACACAAAGGACAAGATCTTCATCAAGCTCCTCCTTGAGCTTGGTTGCGTCACCTGCTCGGTAACATCGGCACCTGCAAACTGGTTTTGGAAGTATCTGTGAGTCACAGGGACTCAGCAATCTCGCACCCTCGCGATCAATACTATTTAAGCTTATGGGTAAGGTAAATGTATGATGTGGAGCTGTAGCAAGCGACTAGCATATATGGTGGCTAAACATACGCAAATGAGAGCGAGAAGAGAAGGCAAAGCACAATCGATAAACTATGATCAAGAAGTGATCCTAGAACAACCTACGTCAAACATAACTCCAACACCGTGTTCACTTCCCGGACTCCGCCGGAAAGAGACCATCACGGTTACACACGCGGTTGATGCATTTTAATTAAGGTCAACTTCAGGTTTTCTACAACCGGACATTAACAAATTCCCATCTGCCCATAACCGCGGGCACGTCTTTCGAAAGTTCAAATCCCTGCAGGGGTGTCCCAACTTATCCCATCACAAGCTCTCACGGTCAACGAAGGATATTCCTTCTAGCGGGAAGACCCGATCAGACTCGGAATCCTGGTTACAAGACATTTTGACAATGGTAAAACAAGACCAGCAAAGCCACCCGATGCGCCGACAAATCCCGATAGGAGCTGCACATATCTCGTTCTCAGGGCACACCGGATAGGTCAAGCTACGAGTAAAACCAACCCTCGAGTTGCCCCGAGGTGGCCCCGCAGGCTACCCGTTTCGTACCAACACTCAGAGGAGCACTGGCCCGGGGGGGTTTAAAATAAAGATGACCCTCGGGCTTGCAAAAACCCAAGGGAAGGTTATAGGTTGTTAGTGCAAATGGTAAAACCAAGGTTGGGCCTTGCTCGAGGAGTTTTATTCAAGGCGAACTGTCAAGGGGTTCCCATTATCACCCAACCGCGTAAGGAACGCAAAATCCGGGAACATAACACCGATATGACGGAAACTAGGGCGGCAAGAGTGGAACAAAACACTAGGCATAAGGCCGAGCCTTCCACCCTTTACCAAGTATATAGATGCATTAATTAAATAAGAGATATTGTGATATCCCAACAAAATATCCATGTTCCAACAAGGAACAAAACTCCAATCTTCACCTGCAACTAACAACGCTATAAGAGGGACTGAGCAAAGCGGTAACATAGCCAAACAACGGTTTGCTAGGACAAGGTGGGTTAGAGGCTTGGTTCAACAATATGGGAGGCATGATAAGCAAGTGGTAGGTATCGCAGCATAGGCATAGCAAAAGAGCGAGCATCTAGCAAGCAAGGATAGAAGTGATTTCGAGGGTATGGGGTCATCTTGCCTGAAAATCCTGCAAGGAAGAAGAACGGGTCCATGAAGAAGACAAACGGACGTAGACGAACGGGTCCTCACAAACACGACGTTACGGGAACCAACCCGAAGAAACAACACCGGAAAGAAGCAAACAACATAGTAAACAACCACCACATAAGCATGGCATGATGCGCAAACAAGTATGATGCATGTCCGGTTTAAAGAGGGCATGGCATGGCAAAGTGCACAAACAATTCTACAAATTAAGTGGAGATCAATATGCAACAAGTTGCATATTGACGAAACACCACAACAAGTTATTTAGTTCAATCTCGTTTAAGTACCCAACAAATTTAAATGTTGATTAACATGGCAAGAGGTGAAGCATAACAAAACTATCCATCTAAACAATTTAAATGGGGCCGGAAAGATCAACCAACAATTACGGTAAAATCCCATATGCATTTATCAATTTGGTGCAACAACAATTTAAACATTTTAATTGTTGTTATCATGATGCGGATGTCATGTTCAAGATTATGCAATTTTTATTAAAAGTTGACAAGAGAATTAAGAAGCATTTGTCACCATGGTGGAAAGAAAGGGAGTGCCACGGCAACGATAACGGTTCCGGTAGCTCATGGAAATACCGATGCAAAAGGAAAAGTGGCGGGAGCATGCAAAAGATGGTGGGGTGATCTCGACTACCGGGTTCCCATGGGTTAGTGGCATGGAAAACGAGTGACAAATTGGACACGGTGCAGACAAAGGGTGCACCCCATATGACACAAGCATTCATTCTCAGACGTTCGTTCTCGGCGGTTATACCTTCAAAGCATGCAAACGGGACGGTTTGAGTTCGTCGAGGGAAGTAGAGGAAGTAGTTGTTCCGCGACGGTAGTCGTTCACGTTCATAGTTGAAGTAGCGGTTCACGCGATGGTAGTCGAACTTGACGTTCGCGTTACACGGGTCTTCGGCGACAGTCGACGTACATGGTTCGGAGTGGTACTTGCACCTTCGGACTTGACGAATCCGAGGGCTTCGGGGTTCATCGTTGAACTTGACGAAGCCCACGGCGACGGAGAGGTACGCATCGGCGGTAGTCGTTCGGGTGGAGAGCATCGTCGAACTTGGCGTTCTTCGGACTTGCTGGTCTCGTCGAAACAAAGGGGTACTTGGTACAATCCGCGTAGTCGTGCACTTGTCGTCGAGGGACTTGATGGTCTTGACAAAACGAAGGGGTACTCGGCAAAACCCTGTTCTTCGGAGGTCGACGATAGTGGATCCCGTATCAACACGGTGTGGTTGTACTTGACGGGTCCGGTCTTGGCGTGCGGATGAAGGATCACCGAATCATGGGGGTGCAAGTGGTGCCGAGGTGGAATTTTGCAGCGATCATGAAGAGCCCCGGGGCTGCATCTCGGCAGTCCAACGACAAGAAGCGGTCACGGCGAGGCACACGGGTCGTCGAAGGATCTCTGCAGCCAAAAACAAGAGGCAACAGGGGCAGCGCTGGAGAGGAAACAGGAGCATGGCGAGGTGGATGAGCTTCTGCGGATGCTCACCGGAGGCGAACAGCGGCAAGTCAGGGCATCGTCCTACTAGATCGAGGGGCACATGACCATGGCAAGGAGCGCGAGGAAGAAGCCCAGGGCGCAGGGCTTCGAGGCGAGGAGGAGGCCATGGCAGGAGGCGCGGCGGCGCTCTCCAGGAGCTCGAGGCAAAGGTGAACGGCGGCGAGGAGGCCATGAACATGAGGAATGCCCCGGCGCTCGCTGGGCGGAGCTTGCAGGCGGCGAGGATGGAGCCATGCGGGGACGGGGTGGCGAGGTGCGCTGGCGATGATGGGGACCGAGCGCGGGGGCTCCTGCGTGCATGGGTGGGGCGAGAGACCGCTCCTCTCTGGCGGCGCGAGCAGGGGAGAAGAGAGGATCGGGAGAGAGCGAGGCTGCGAGGGAGATGGGGGAGTCGGGCGCTGCGGGGGGAGAGATGGGATCAAGGGAAGGGAGGGTGCATGTGTGCGTGCAGCGCTACTGGCGGCGGTGAGGGAACGAGGAGGAGGGAGAGAGCGAGGGTTCGGTCAGCGCTAGGTTAGGGAGGGAGTGGGCCTTGGGCTGGCCTGGGTGCGGGTGGTCCAGGTGGGCCTGTGCGGAAAATGGCCTAGGGAGGCCGAGTTGGGCTCTCTGCTTTCTCTCACTCTTTCCCATCCTTTTCCCTTTAAAACAAAACAGAAAAAAGAGAAAGAAAAGAAAGAGAAGGTAGGGGAGGACTCCGGGCATGGGGATAATTTTCACGGACTCGTGAAAATGTGCACGGCCCGAGAAAATAGAAAAGGTCAAGTTTGAAAGATTAAATTCAAATTCATTTGAATTTAATTCAAAAGGTTTCAACTAGGACAGGTTTTTCGAAGTGCCCAAAAATATTGAGAAATTAGGTGGAGCTCCGGAAAATGAAGAAAAGATATATGACAAAGTTAGAGACCAAGAGTTGAGAAGGAAAAAGGCATGGGATATTTGCAAGTGTGTTATGGTGATTCCAAATTAATGGAATATTTATAATAACTCCCTAAATATTAGGAGGATATGTTATAAAGAGAAGTCACTCTTCCCTCGATTTAAATGGATCGAAGATCCACACAATTTATTTAGTTGAGATGCAGAAGATTTATGAGATGATGGCACGATGACATGATGCAATGCACATGATGCAATGATGAATGCAATGAACCAAACAAATCACACGACGAAACCCGGAAACCCTGGAAGGCATCTGAAGCTCCGGTCTTGGGGCGTCACAGTGGACTTGCTGAAAAGCTCTTATATTGACTCTTTCCTATGTTATGATAAATTGCAATTGCCTCAATGACTGAGATTAGAGTTTGTTAGTTCTCAATGAAGTTTATGACTCATACTTGAAATTGTGATTGAATTGTTACTTTAGCATAAGAGATCTTATGACAATATATATATATATATATATATATATATATATATATATATATATATATATATATATATGTTGCTGTTCTAAGAATTATCATGATGCCCTCATGTCCGTACTTTATTTTTATCGACACCTCTATCTCTAAACATGTGGACATATTGTTCGATTTCGGCTTTCGCTTGAGAGCAAGCGAGGTCTAAGCTTGGGGAGTTGATACGTCCATTTTGCATCATGCTTTTGTATCGATATTTATTGCATTATGGGCTGTTATTACACATTATGTCATAATACTTATGCATATTCTCTCTTATTTTACAAAGTTTTCATGAAGAGGGAGAATGCCGGCAGCTGGGATTCTGGGCTAGAAAAGGAGCAAATATTAGAGACCTATTCTGCACAGCTCCAAAAGTCCTGAAACATCATGGGAGTTATTTCCAGAATATATAAAAAATACTGAGCGCAAGAAGTTCCAGAGGGGGGTCACACCCTGGCCACGAGGGTGGGGGACGCGCCCTACCCCCTGGGCACGCCCCTGCCTCGTGGGCCCCCTGGTGGCCCTCTGATGCCCATCTTCTGCTATATGGAGTCTTTCGTCGAGGAAAAAATCATAAGCAAGCTTTCGGGACGAGACTCCGCTGCCACGAGGCGAAACCTTGGTGGAACCAATCTAGGGCTCTGGCGGAGTTGTTCTGCCGGGGAAACTTCCCTCCGGGAGGGGGAAATCATCACCATCGTCATCACCAACGATCCTCTCATCGGGAGGGGTCAATCTCCATCAACATCTTCACCATCACCATCTCCTCTCAAACCCTAGTTCATCTCTTGTATCCAATCTTTGTATCCAAACCTCAGATTGGTACATGTGGGTTTCTAGTAGTGTTGATTACTCCTTGTAGTTGATGCTAGTTGGTTTACTTGGTGGAAGATCATATGTTCAGATTCATTATGCATATTAATACCCCTCTGATTATGAACATTAATATGCTTTGTGAGTAGTTACATTTGTTCCTGAGGACATGGGAGAAGTCTTGCTATTAGTAGTCATGTGAATTCGGTATTCGTTTGATATTTTGATGACATGTACGCTGTCATCCCTCTAGTGGTGTCATGTGAACGTCAACTACATGACACTTCACCATTGTTTGGGCCTAGAGGGAGGCATTGGGAAGTAATAAGTAGATGATGGGTTGCTAGAGTGGCAGAAGCTTAAACCCTAGTTTATGCGTTGCTTCGTAAGGGGCTGATTTGGATCCATATGTTTCATGCTATGGTTAGGTTTACGTTAATACTTCTATTGTAGTTGCGGATGCTTGCAATAGGGGTTAATCATAAGTGGGATGCTTGTCCAAGTAAGGACAGTACCCAAGCACTGGTCCACCCACATATCAGATTATCAAAGTACCGAACGCGAATCATATGATCGTGATGAAAACTGCTTGCTGATAATTCCCATGTGTCTTCGGGAGCGCTTTACATCATATAAGAGTTTTTCCAGGCTTGTCCTTTGCTACAAAAAGGATTGGGCCATCTTGTTGCACCTTATTTACTTTTATTACTTGCTACTCGTGACCAATTACCTTATCACAAAACTATCTGTTACCGATAATTTCAGTGCTTGCAAAGAATACCTTGCTGAAAACTGCTTATCATTTCCTTCTGCTCCTCGTTGGGTTTGACACTCTTACTTATCGAAAGGACTACGATAGATCCCCTATACTTGCGGGTCATTGGGAGAGAAGGAGAAGGGAGGGGTGATGGACGCGTCAGTACATGTAATTGCAGGGGAGGAGAACGACACCAACAATGCTAGCATATCGGCCGGGCTGCAGGAGCAGCCCCGCCGGGAGCAATGAAAATAATCAGTTGGAACTGTCGGGGGCTCGGGAATGGCCCGACAATTCGTTCTCTTCTCGAGTTGGGAAGAGTGGAGGAACCCGACATTTTATTTCTTTGTGAAACGAGGATGCTTGGCTTAGTTAACATGACTGCGTGGAAGGTAGAGGGGAGAAGTAGAGGGGGGGCCTTATTCTGGAGGAGAGGTGTGAATGTGGCATTAAGATCCTATGGAGGAAGGCATATTGACGTTGATATAACAGAAGGAGATGGTTCATAGTGGCATCTTACGAGGGTTTATGGTGAATCTGAGGCGGTGAGGAATAAAGAAACATGGAGAACTCTTGGTTTATTGAAACAACAACATCAAGATACGAGGCCGTGGTTGTGCCTAGGGGACTTTAATGAAATACTTTTGAGTACAAAGAAGGAAGGCGGTGCGGTCCGGCCACAACACTGCATGGACGGCTTTAGGGAGGCATTAAACAGATGCGAGTTGCGGGACATTGGGATTGAGGGTGAATATACACCTGGAGGAACCATAGTAAGGAGCTTCAAACATACATTTGTAAACGATTGGATAGGGCGACCACGAACGAGCAATGGTGTGAGAAATTCCCTGGGTTTGTAGTTGTTAATGGAGAGCCGCAACATTCTGATCATCGGCCAGTCATAGTCTGTACGAAGGGTGCGGAGAGTAATTGGAGTAGGGGAGACTCAGTATTCAGATTTGAAGCATGCTGGCTGCAGGAGGAAGGTTGCACTGATGTGATTCGAGAGGCCTAGAATGCGAGCAAGAGAGGGGAAAATGAAGGAGTAGCACATACTTTGCGATCGGGAGAACTGACCAAGTGGAATAAGGAGGTCATGGCAGAGCTGGAAGGCCGGTTGAAAAAGGCATGCCGAGACTTGGAGAGATGCATGCTTGAGCCTAAGTCACAGGAGAAAATTATAGAGGAAGCTAGATTGAGGCGGCTGGTGGAGGAGTTAGAAGGAAAGAAGCATACCCACTATAAACAAAGGGCTCATGTGTGGTGGATGATGGATGGAAACAGAAACACAGGCTATCTGAAGTCAGTGGTGACGGCGAGGAAGAAAGCTAATAGGATAAAGGAGCTCAGGAGGGAGGATGGGGTTGTAGTGAAGAAGGAAGAGGAGTTAACTAACTATGTGTGCTCTTTTTTCAGGACCTCTTTACATCTTGCGTGGGGAGCCGAACACCTGAACTCATTGAAAAGGTGAAACCGCGCGTCACTGTGACCATGCATTCAATCCTTAATGCGGAGTTCACAAGGGAAGAAATAAAGGCCGCATTGGATCATATTGGAGATCTCAAGGCCCCGGGGCCGGACGGCATGCCCTCCATCGTCTTCAAGCGCCATTGGGATTTAATGGGAGACAAAGTGGTTGAGGAGGTCATGGACGTTCTAAATGGTGGTAATATCCCCATCGGCTGGAACGATACCCTTGTGGTTCTTATACCCAAAGTTCATAACCCAAACAGGATCAAAGTGTAGCATCGAAAGTATGTCTAGAGGGGGGTGATTAGACTACTTGACCAAATAAAAATCTAGTCTTTTCCCAATTTTAAGTCTTGGCAGATTTTAGCAACTTAGCACAATACAAGTAATCAACCTACACATGCAATTCTAAGAGTATAGCAGCGGAATGTAAAACAATTGCATATGATCTATACTACTATATAGTGTAGCAGTTTTGAAAGTTTGAATCCAAGCAATAGAGTGCAATTTCTACCATTGACTGGACTGATCTGACGGCTCAGGATGCTTGGATTCGCTGCTACAGTACAAAGCACATTTCTCTACGTTGTTCTAGAAACAACCGTGAATTAGCACCGACCTCTTTCTATTTTTAAAAAGAACACACTAGCCCCTTCCACATCCCACTTCCTATCATGAGCCGATAGAAACAAACATCCATGTGTGGCGAGCAGTTCGTATTGCATCCACGGCTAGTGCAGTTAGCCCGTTACCTAGCGAGAGGCTGCCATAGATGAGTAGGACGCGAAATGTACTAGATAAGAGAACTTGTGCGGTTTGGTCTACCATATGTAATTCAGTCAAGCGCAAGTGTGTTTACATGTGTGCCAACATGCGAAGCATGTGAAACTAACTAGTGAAGGTAAAGGGAGGAGTTTGGTGGGAGCAAACGCAATGTAGACACGAAGATTTTTGGCGTGGTTCCGATAGGTGGTGCTATCGTACATCCACGTTGATGGAGACTCCAATCCATGAACGGTAACGGTTGCGCGAGTCCACGGAGGGCTCCACCCACGAAGGGTCCACGAAGAAGCAACCTTGTCTATCCCACCATGGCCATCGCCCACGAAGGACTTGCCTCACTAGGGTAGATCTTCATGAAGTAGGCGATCTCCTTGCTCGTACAAACTCCTTGGTTCTAGTACACAATCTTGACGGAGGCTCCCAAGTGACACCTAACCAATCTAGGAGACACCACTCTCCAAAAGGTAATAGATGGTGTGTTGATGATGAACTCCTTGCTCTTGTGCTTCAAATGATAGTCTCCCCAACACTCAACTCTCTCTCATAGGATTGGATTTGGTAGAAAGATGATTTGAGTGGAAAGCAACTTGGGGAAGGCTAGAGATCAATATTTATGTGGTTGGAATGGAATATCTTGACCTCAACACAAGTGTAGGTGGTTCTCTCTCAAAAAATGTATGTTGGAAGTGTAGGCATATTCTGATGGCTCTCTCCACAAATGAAGAGTGGGTGGAGGGGTATATATAGCCTCCACACAACATCTAACCGTTACACACAAATCACCAAACTCGATGGGATCGAATCATAAAACTCGGTCAGACCGATTTAATTCAAAATGTGAACGTTAGGATTTATGGTGGGACCGACATGTCAACTCGGTGGGACCGATTTCATTAGGGTTAGGGCATAATGTAATCTCGGTGAGACTGATTACACAAACTCGGTGGGACCAATTTTGGTAATAGACAAACAGAGAGTTGGTCAGGCAAACTCGGTGGGACCGATTCGCTCATCTTGGTTAGATGGAAACGTTATGAAGGGGAAACAGAGAGTTTGCATTGCAATCTCGGTGGGACCGATCACTCATCTTGGTTAGACCGAAACGTTACAAAGAGAAACAGAGAGTTTGCAATCCCATCTCGGTGAGACCGAGATCCCTATCGGTGAGACTGAAGTGACTAGGGTTTCTGGCAGTGGCTATGTCAACTGAACTCGATGGCGCCGGATAGAAGATTTCGGTGGGGCGAGTTTGACTTTTGGTTTGGGACACATGTGGATATGAGAAAGTAGTTGAGGGTTTTTGGAGCATATCACTAAGCATTTTGAGAAAGTAACTCATTAAGCAACACCTCACCCCCTTTTAATAGTATTGGCTTTTCCTATGGACTCAATGTGATCTTGGATCACTAAAAGTAAAATGTAGAGTCTTGCGCTTTGAGCTTGAGCCAATCTTTTGTCCTTAGCATTTTGAGGGGTCCACTTTCTAATCAATGCCATGCCAATCATTGAGCTTTCCTGAAATATTTATCTTCAAATAGCATTAGCTCAATGAGCTATATGTTGTTAGGAATTACCAAAACCACCCAGGGATAGTTGCACTTTCAATCTCCCCCTTTTTGGTAATTGATGACAACATATAGATCAAAGCTTCGACAAATGATAATAAGATTGAAATACATCGTCGCTTTGAGAAGTATGTGATAAGCAAGAGCTCCCCCTAAATTTGTGCATTATTTAAAATTTGCTTTTGAATGCAAATGCACAATCGATTAGGTTCATGGGTTACTCTTCCATGTCACATACATCTTGGTGGAGCGCTCAAAATGATAGAAATTAAAAGCATGCACTCATCACCAAGCAAGTGAATGATCATATATGAGATATAAAAGATAGTATCATTCAACCAAGCATTAAGGTAGCAAATGATCAACCACATGATCACATAAGTATCTCACAAGGACATAAGGTATCTCACACAAAGACAAAAATTTCAACCAAAAGCAAGAGAGATAAAGAGAGATAAAAAGCAAGACACTCTCTCTCGAAGCCTATGATCTATACATATTTCTCCCCTTTGGCAACAAGTTACCAAAAAGTTTGAAAATGCATAGTGATATACGTCTCTCAAGCTTGGTCTTCGGGAGGTGGTGTAGAGAGAACTCCAAGGACGAAGGCTTCCGATGATATAGTTGGAGCTGATGGAGGTGGAGTGGGTGCTGGAGGTGGCACTGGAGCTGTAGTTGCTGGTGCTGACACTGTAGCTCTAGCATCTGAAACTGGCGCTGCAGCAGACCTTGGACATTGTGGCACACGCTGAAAAGCATTAGTAGTTGCCTTTCCTTTCCTCTCCTCTGCTTCCTCCTGAAGCTGCTCAACTGCAGTCTGAATCTCAGTTACCTTCAGATCAAGATCATAGAATTTTGTCTCCACAATCCTCTGTAGACTCTCCTAATTCTGAGTCAGGGTGGCCAAGCCCTTCTCAATCCTCAGTGTAGCTTGAATCAGATATCCTAATTGATCTTACTTGCTCTTCAGGAAAACTTGAGATGCTTCTTCTGCGCTTGGCATCCTTGCAGCTTTCTCAGCCTTTGCCTTGGCTCTCTTCTCCTGGACTTGAGCTGATGATGGTTCCTCCTCATTCATCACAACAGTGTTGTTTTCAAACTCAGGATGTAAGGGTAGATGCTCCTTGTCCAGCAAATAAGTTCATGTGCCCATCTTAGAATTGATGAGCTCCTGAACATGTGGAGCATACCTACAGCTTCTCTTTTGATCAGCAGCAGTCCTCTTGATCGTTTCTACAATCACACTCATAACCTTGAACTTCTGAGGGACATTAAAAAGCTGTAGCAGGTTGATGGAATGTCCTCTGATCATCTTGTGATCTCCTGACTTGGGTAGCAATGTGTGCCTTAAGATCCAGTTAATGGTAGGCAGACCGGACAACAAGAAGTGTACAGATCCAAGCATGTGTGTCTCCAAGGCTTTATCAGGGATCTCTTTGTACATGTTTGCCATGGAGTTGTGGTCTTTCTTCTTGGTGGCATATACATCCAAGTCATCTTCATGTTCTTCGGGGGCATTGATTAGCTTGGCCCACTCTTCAGCTGTGGATATGGTACCTGGTACCCTCAGACATCCATACTATCCTTCCATCTGGATAGAAGTGGGCAGTGGAGTAAAACTGCATGATCAGCTCATCATTCCATTTGGTGAGCTTCTGTCCAACAAATTCATCTACTCCACAAGCCTTAAAGCTGTCATATACTCCTGGGAAGTGATCTTCATTCTCCTGGATGTATTCTCAATCCACCCATCTCATGTCACACACAATGTGTCGGGGGTTTGGTGCGACATATGCCAAAGGATGGCTTATCATGGTGGGGGCGAGTAGAACGTCGTCGGTGCCTGGAAACGGGATGAGGCGAAGACATGCACGCCGGCGAATCTTACCCAGCTTCAGGGCTCTCCGAAGAGATAATACCCCTACTGCTGCTCTGCGGGGTATCCGCATGATCACTATGGCAAAGTATTTACACGGTTGCTCCTTGAGCTATTTCTTGGAGGTAGGAGAGGGCAAGGCTAGCTCTCTCCCTTCTATATGATCTGGTCTAGAGCTAATGGGTTCCAACCCTTTGCATGGGTGCCCTGGGGGGTTTATATAGGCCTACCCCCCAGGGGTACAATGGTAATCCGGCTGGACGCGGGCCCAGCCGTCAGTGCCTCTGGCCTCCGTCTTCTCTGCCGACCGCTGGGGCCCGCCGACTGGCGGGCCCCGCCGACTGGCCTGGTACGGAGCCGACAGGCCGCTTCCGCCGCGGGCGGGTCTTGCCGGCTGCTGATTACTGTAGCCGTTCTTCTGATGACGCGGGTTTAATCATGAGGTCGTGGCAACAGCCCCGCCGCCCGGCGGGCGATCACTGTCGCCACTCCCCATCACATCTTGATTAATGGCACGTGGGCCCCGGGGGAGGGCTCGGCCGACTCCCCCAGGCCGACTCCCGACGGGTTCGACTGGTGGTCCTCTTGTCGTCTCCTGGGGTCTCTCCGACTGGTGGGACCTGCTGCCTCTAGGCCGTACAGACAAGCCGCCGTGGATGCAGGATTCGGTCCTGCGGTGCTGATGTCAGGGCTGGCATGGCAACAGTGCGACGCCGCACAGAAATCTTCCGGGGTACGGCGTGCTGTAGCCATGCCTGCCCTTGGTAAGGGGCAGGAGCGGGCTTCATTATCGCCACTCCCCTGCCCTATCCCACTTGATGAGGTCGTGGGGGTGTTGGAGTCGCAGGCCGACTCCCCGAAGCCGGCTTCTTTGGAAGTCGGCTCTCCTTGAAGTCGTCCCAGGGACTCGGCTGTGAGTGGTCAGTCGGCCACCTTTGCCGTTGGTTCCTCAGAAGGCGGCTCTACGTCCTGGGGTCTTGAGGGGCGCAGCCTGCCCCGATGTCTTGAAAGGTTCTGGGGCTCGGGTCGGCCTACCCGTGGCCCATTACTCCGACAGTAGTCTCCGAAGCTGGTGAGGCGCCGCGGATGATCGGCCGAGAAGCCTCAATAGTTTCTCTTTTTGGGTGCTCAACACATGGTCTTTGATCGACTTCTACCGTGCCGACTAGGAGGAGTCGGATTCGCTCGATTCGGACTCACTCAATTTCTGACTCGCATAATATTTCGAACGTCGCGGCGGGATCCAAGTGGCATGCTGGCTAAGCCTCCAGGCCGCCGCCCGTTCTAGGCCTGTCACACGATGGCACGTGGCTGGGCCGTCCTGCCAGCCTACGTGAGCGACGGGACAGGCCCATAGGCGGGGCCCGCCACTACCGTGCCTCGGCGCCCGAGCGGATCCGCTGCGGCCCTGGCGGACGGTTGGGATTCCCGTGGAGTTACTGCGCGCAGTAACTTTATCGTGGAACATGGGGGACGTGGGGCCGTGGGCGCAGTAAATCCCCACGTCCGCCCCCTCGGCTTCGCAGCCCATGAGGCTATAAGTAGTGGGAAGAGGGGGGCACGCGCACCCCTCCTTCCCACCACTCCTTGTTCTCTCCCTTCTCCTTCTTCTTCTTCGCTCCGCCGCGCGCCCAAGCTCCGGCGAACGTCGCGGCGACAGCTCGCGATGAGTTCTTCCTCCGCCGCCGCGCCTCCCCCGGTGCGTTCCGGCACTTGGGACGGCTCCGAAGTTCATGAAGACCACATCGAGTTCCTCCGCCAGACTCGTCGGCTCCCCGGCGAGGATCGCGTGCAGGTGCGTCTTGCGCCGAAGGAGGAGATTTCCCCCGCACCGCAGGAGGGCGAGCAGGTTATCTTCCGCTCGCACTGCCTGCGCGGGTTGGGGCTGCCGGCGAGCAGTTTCTTCCGATCCTTCCTGGAGTTCTACGGCCTCCAGCCGCACCACCTCACCCCCAACGCAGTGGTGCCGCTGTCCGCCTTCGTGGCCATGTGCGAAGGCTTCCTCGGAGTCCTCCCCACCCTCGAGCTCTGGGGGGAGTTCTTCTTCTCCAAGCTTGGCACCCAGGCTGCGGGCGTGCCGGCTCAGTGCGGCGCTTTCATCGTCGTGCGAAGGTCGGGGGCCAACAATCCCTTCCCCTCCATCTCGCTGATAAAGTCGGTGAAGATGTGGCAGAGATCCTACTTCTACGTCAGGAATGCCTCCGCGAGGGGGGACTGGGTCAACCTGTCGGCTTTCGAAGCCGGCCCACCGGCTGGGCGACTGCCCAACTGGTCGTACCGAGCCAAGTCGCTGACGCCTGCGGGAGCCGGCGCCATCACGCGACTCCGAGTGCTGATGCAGTCGGAGGGTCTGACTGGTCCAGACCTGCTGGCCGCCTTCGTGGCGCGCCGAGTTCTCCCACTCCAAGGCCGCCCCCATATGATACGCCAGATGAGCGGGCACCGCGACCTGAGTCGGATGTGCACCAAGGACATGCCTCACGAAGAGGTGGCCTTCATGGTGAACTACCTCTCGCACAGCAAGCTCCTGGAGGATTGGCGGTTCGGCAAGGAGCCGTACTCCCATGCCAACCCCCCGCCCGTGGTGAGTCGCCTTTCCTTTCTTTTTTTGGATTGTCTTCTTTCTTGCCGAGTTTTGTTTTGACCAGTCGGCTTTGGTTAGAATCCCCTCCTCCACCCACCAGCCGGCACCTCGGGGCCGGCCCGCGAGTTCCTCGCCGACCGGGCGGAGAGCGACGTCGACGACCCCGATCTGGGGGTGGCGGCTTTGGAGGACGACGCCGAGGGAGGAGGAGGAACAGCAGGCGACTTCAGGCCTTCGGCCACTTTCGCCGACTGGCCTGTCGATGACGCCGAGGGAGAAGTCGTCCCTCGCCATCGGCCAGGAGCCAGCCAGCCAGGCGCAGGCTCTTCTGCCGCGCCGGGTGCTCCAGGCGGCGGGAAGAAGCGCAGGGTCGTGCCGACCTTGTTCGGCAGTCGGCCAAAGAAGCCCAAGGGCTCGGCTGCGGCGAGTCGGCGGGACGAGGCGGCTGCGAAGGCCATCCGCTTCCGTAAGGAAGTGAAGAAGCCACCATTGGTCTCTGTGTGAGTATTCTGTCTTCAAAGTTTTATTCTTTCTTTGTGACTTTGTCTGAGTCTTCGCTTGCTCCTCTTGCTTCAGGGCTCCCCTCACTCTTGAGAGGGTCACCGCCGCCTCCGTCATGGGGTCAGCAGAGACGTCCGCCACCACTCGGCGGATTGACCCCGCTGCTGACCTCCGGGAGGCGACGGAGCGGAATGCGCAGGAGAAGCGCAACGAAGAAGAGGCCCTCCGCCAAGAAAAAACTGGCGGAGGCCGAAGCCGCCGCCGCGACGAAGCGGCAGGCTGAGGAAGCCGCACGCTGCAAGTCGGCGGTGCTCGTCACCCCGCTGAATTCTGGGCCGCCGCCTACGGAGTTCACGGGGCAGACTGGGGAAGCTGGCGGGGAGAACCCCGTTGTGGAGAGGGAAGGTGGCGACCCCTCTATGCCGGACGTGAATGTTCCGCCACCGCCTCCGCCGCCGTCTGAAGGTGCACAAGGCAAGCAGCCAGCGGACCCTCCGGTGCCGCCGACCAAAGACGAGGCCGTGGCGAGGCTACTCCTCCAAGTCGGCTCGCCAACGCGCCGCCGTCTGGAGAAGGCGACTTCGGCACCCAGCCCCCTGGGAGCCGGCACCGCCAGCTCGGCGATCCCAGACGCCGAAGCGACAAGCGCCGCTCCCATTGGGTGGGTGCGAGGAGGCGGCACCGGGCCGCTGAACCAGGCGCTCCTGGACGTCCAGGCGAAGCTTCGCGCTGAGGGCGACGCTCTCCAGAGTTGCACCAAGGCGTTCCTGGCGTCGCGGGCAGCCGTCCGGGTATGTTTTTTCCCTTTGGTCTTTGTTTTTCTTGTTCCTCTCTGTGGGCGCGCGCCAGCGCACCCACTGGGTGTAGTCCCCGAGTTTCGGGCTGGCTGCTGAGCAGGCAGCCCGGAACTCCAATTAATGAACTCTGGGTAATAACTTTTTGTCTAAAACGTTCGTCGCAGGATTACCACAACCTCCGCGTCACTGCCTTCAACCGTAACATTGAAGAGTTGGGCAAGCGGACCGCCGATCTGTCGGAGAGCCGGAGTAAGTCCTTTTCCTTCTTCGCGGGGGCGCGCTGCCGCACCCATGGGCTGTAGTCCCCGAGATTCGGGCTGACTGCTGAGCAGTCGGGCCGGATCTCCCTGGCGACCTTCTTTTCCTGATGACTCAACGCCTTCTTTCTTCTTCTCAGGGGCCAACGCTGCTCTTCAATAGCAGCTGAGCGACGCCAACTCCACTTTGCGCGTCAAAGAGGAGGAGTGCAGCAAGCTCGCCACGGAGCGCGATTTGCTGGCCACTCAATAGGCAGAGCAGAAGGAGCTGCTTGTGAAGACGCAGAGGGAGGCAGAGGAGACGGAAACCGCCCTCCTGGCCGAGTTCGCGAGCGAGCGCTCCTCCTGGTCTGACAAGGAGGCGCTGCTGTCCTCCAGCTTCCACGAGATTGAAGACATCGTTGATGGTGAGTTTCTTTATTTTCTTTCTTCAAGCTGCCGATTTAAGTCGTGCCAACTCTTGGTTTTTGACTTGCTTCTTCGTTTCTTCCTGTCTTTGCAGACTTCTTTCCTGGGCAGTCGCAGGCCGCCATCCAAGCCATTGAGGCTGGCCGTGAAGGTCGGAGGGCGGAGGGCGCAGAGATAGCAGCCGACGCCCCCCGAACTCTTGACGAGCACATCCTGAGCATCGAGGCTCACCTTCGGCTGGCTCACCGGATGCTGCGCCGGCTTCAGCGTGTTGGTGCCCAGGCGATTGCCGCCCTGTGGCCGGATATGCGGGCTCCGCGCACCCCCAGCCTGGCGGCCGACTGGCTAGAGGTCGCGGCTGGTTGTCTTGAGGCCTGGAAGGGCTCTTCGGCCCGAGCTGGAGTGCGCCGGGCCTTGGAGTTCGTCAAGGCATGGTATCCGGGGCTGGATCTAGACCGGCTGGCCACACTTCGGTCAGAGGCCCAGCCGGAGCTGGCGGCTGTGGAAGACGCCCTCGTCAAGCGTGCTGCGGCGATCGCCGAGTACACCAACACCAGCATCTTCGTCCCCGAGCGGTCTGAAGACGGCGAGGAGGTACCGCCAGAGTGGTTTGGGATGAACCCAGACTACAGCGAGGACTCGGCGGAGGTGATTGGCTCCACCGTCGAGGAGGAAGGCAAGGCGGAGTACGGAGGCAAGGCGGAGGCACCAGAAGACGGAGCAGACGGCCAGCCTCAACTCGACCGCGCCTCCAGCAACGAGCCGCGTGCGACCGACCCGACTGTCGCCAGAGGCGATCAAGCCGAGACTAGCCAGCCGCCCGCCCCGACGCCTGACGCTGCCGCCTCCTCCGACCCTCCGAATCCGTCTGCTGCTTCCTAAGCTGCCGCTTTTATTTTTATCTGCTTCAGTAGTCCTTGAAGAACTTGTTAATTCGCACAATTCCACCCGCGGGGTGTATTTTGAACCTCTGCTCGAAAATTCGGCCAAGGGCCTATGTTATGTAAATATATTTATCCGAGTTCTATCTTTTCTTGCTCATTGCTCTTTTGGCTTTTTTCCTTTGCCGCTTTCTCTTAGTTGCCTGCCTTGCCAATCCGACAGCCGCTCTGCGGACTGTCGCTGGATCAAGTGCTTGGCAACTTTGGGAAAGCAAGTACTTAGCCGTTTCTAAGAGTTTTTGAGCAAGTTGAATAGAAGGCGGCAATCCGACTATCCGAGAGGCGGTTTGCGAGAAAGGCTGGAAGCCGTCTTGAGCTATGTTTTATGCTTTGAGTCCTTCACCATTTTTCATGCGAACGCCCATTCTACCTTACCTCTGCCCACCGTACAGTCGCTCTGCGAGCTGCGGCTTCTGACAGAAGACGGTTTAGGTGATACACACTACTTGTCCGGCTGCAGGAGGCATTTCATAGTGCAAGGCGGCAAGTCCCCGGGCCGACTCGTCGAGCCCGGTGCCAAGGGGCATGACAAAGAGTAACATACTTGTAGGCATAATTTTTATCATACAAACAAAAGAGGGCAGTCCCCGAGCTCGTCTCGGGGGGCCCGAAGTCTTGGTACTTTAATACAAAAGGTAGCGTGGTACATACTGCATCAACTATAAAATCTTCGAAGGAGATTTGCATTCCACGGCCGCTCTGTCTCCTTGCCGCAGTCATCCCTCTTGTGTGCTCGGGGCTTCTGAGTGTCAATCAGGTAGTAGGAGTCGTTGCCCAGTACTTTGCTGATGATGAAAGGGCCTTCCCAAGGCGCCGACAGCTTGTGCTGGCCGGCTGTTTGCTGGATCAGCCGGAGCACAAGGTCGCCTTCTTGGAAAGATCTTGGCCTGACCTTCCTGTTGTGGTATCGGCGCAGGCTCTGTTGGTAGATGCTGGACCGACTGAGTGCCAACAGCCGGCCCTCTTCCAGCAGATCGATGCCGTCTTGTCGTGCTTCTTCTGCTTCCTCCTCGGTGTACATGGTGACTCGTGGGGAGTCGAACTCTATGTCCGTTGGGATGACGGCTTCGGCACCGTAGACGAGGAAGAAGGGCGTGAAGCCGGTTGACTTGTTTGGAGTCGTGCGCAGACTCCAGAGGATGGCTGGCAGCTCGTCGAGCCAGCAGCCAGCCGAGCGCTCCAGAGGCTCGATCAGCCGAGGCTTGATGCCGGACAGGATGAGGCCGTTTCCTCGCTCCACTTGGCCGTTTGACTGTGGATGAGCGACGGACGCTAGGTCCACTCGGATGCCCTGTGTTGCGCAAAAACGGGCCAAGGCGCCTTTGGCGAAATTTGTGCCGTTATCGGTGATGATGCTATGTGGTATGCCGTACCGAATTGTGATATCGGAGATGAAAGTTACGATAGTCGGACCGTTCAGCTTCTTGATTGGCTTTGCTTGTATCCACTTGGTGAACTTGTCCACTTCGAAAAGTAAGTGAGTTAAACCACCTCGTGCTGTCTTGAATGGTCCCACCATGTCTAGACCCCAAACTGCGAAAGGCCAGGCAATGGGGATGGTCTCGAGTGCAGAAGCTGGCTGGTGCGGCTTGGAGCTGAACTTCTGGCACCCTTTGCATTTTTGGACCAACTCCTTGGCCTCTTCCAAGGCAGTTGGCCAGAAGAAACCGTGTCGAAAGGCTTTGGCGACGAGTGCTCTTGAAGCCGCATGGTGGCCGCACTCGCCTTGATGGATGTCTTTGAGAATCGCTTGGCCTTGCTCTGGCTCTATGCAGCGCTGGTAGACACCAGTGACGCTGCGCCTGACCAGCTCTCTGTTGACTATGGTGTAGGCTGCTGCCCGGCGTTGTATTTGCCGAGCTAAGGTCTCATCAGTCGGCAGCTCTTTGTTCACCAGGAATTTGAGGATGGGCTGGGCCCATGAGGGTGCTGCTATTTCTTCGACTGCCAGAACTGCGACTTGGACGAGGGCGGTTGGGCTGGGAGGCGGTGGGTTGGAGTCAACAACCGCTTGCTGGGTTAATGAAATCACCAGGCCGACTGGCGCGGTCCTTGGGCCAAGTTCTGGAGTCTTCGAGTCCGTCACCGCAGTCCCCGGGCCGGGTTCGACTGTGGCGGCTTTGGAGTCATCCGCCAAAATCCCCGTACCGACTGCCGGAGCTCTGGAGTCGGATCCGACATCTTCGGGAGGAGACGGCACAAAAATGGAGTCTGACTCTGGTGAAGGCTTGACAGACGGCTTGAGGAGGCGTTGAAAGGCGATGCCAGATGGTATTGCTTGGTGGGTGGAGCCGATTCGTGCCAAGGCATCTGCTTGGTCGTTGTCGTTTCTTGGCACATGGAGAAACTCACACCCTTCGAAATACCTGCTGAGTTGCTGCACGAGGAAACGGTAACTCGCCATGTTTGCATCTTTCGCATCCCAGTCGCCAGATGATTGCCGGACCACTAAGTCCGAGTCACCATAACACAAGATCCGGCGGATGCCAAGTTCTTTGGCAAGCCGGAGCCCGTGAATGAGCGCCTCGTACTCGGTGACGTTGTTGGAGGCGGCAAAGTGGATTTGCAGCGCGTATTTGAGCTTATCACCTTTGGGAGAGGTGAGGACGACGCCGGCTCCCAAGCCGGTGCGCATCTTGGAGCCGTCGAAATGCATCCGCCAATGGGTGGAGTCAGGCGCTGGAGGTAGGTACTGGGTCTCGGCCCAGTCGACGAGGAGGTCGGCCAGTGCTTGTGACTTGATAGCCGTGCGGGGCTGGTAGTGGTTGGTGTAAGGAGCCAGCTCTATGGCCCACTTGGCCACTCGACCAGAAGTATCTCGGCTACCGATGATCTCGGCAAGTGGGGCCGTGCAGACCACCGTGATTGGATGCTCTTGAAAGTAAGGCTTCAATTTCTTGGCAGCAAAGTGTACGCCATAGTACATCTTCTAGTAGTGGGGGTAGTTCTGCTTGGAGGTCGACAGTACCTCGCTCAGGTAATATACCAATCTCTGGGCAAGTAGCGCCTTGCCTTCCTCCTTGCGTTCCACTACAATGACCGTGCTGACTACCCGGCTGGTGGCGGCGATGTAAAGGAGCATCGGTTCCTTTGGAGTCGGAGCCACCAGGACCGGTGGAGTAGTCAGCGTCTTCTTTAACTGGAGAAAAGCTTTGTCTGCCTTATGGTTCCACTCGAAAAAAGTGGTCTTCTTCATGAGTTGGTATAAGGGGAGAGCTTTCTCACCCAGCCGACTGATGAATCGGCTGATGGACGCCAAGCAGCCGGTGAACTTCTGCACATCCAACAGTCGGCTGGGTACCTCCATTCTCTCAATGGCCTTGATCTTTACTGGGTTGCATTATATGCCGCGTTCAGAGACCAGGAAGCCAAGGAGCTGGCCGGCTGGTACTCCGAAGACACACTTCTCGGGGTTGAGCTTAATCTGGAATCGGCGCAGGTTCTCAAAGGTCTCCTTGAGGTCTTCCAGCAGTGTCCCATGCTTTTCCGTCTTCACCACCACATCGTCCACGTAGATGTGGGCGTTCCTGCCGAGCTGCTTGAGGAGGCACTTCTGCATACAACGCTTAAAGGTGGCACCGGCATTCCTTAAGCCGAACGTCATGGTGAGGTAGGAAAAGGCTCCAAACGGCGTGATGAAGGCGGTCTTCAGTCTGTCAGCCGGGTTCAGCTTGATCTGGTGATATCCTGAGTATGCATCCAAAAAACTCAATAGCTCGCATCCGGCTGTGGAGTCTATCACCTGATCGATTCTTGGTAGAGCAAATGGGTCCTTGGGGCAGGCCTTGTTGAGGCTCGTGTAGTCAATACACATTCTCCACTGCTTGTTCTTCTTTAGTACCAGGACCGGATTTGCTAGCCATTCTGGAAAGAACACTTCCATAATGAAGCCGGCTGCTAGGAGTCGGGCTATCTCTTCTCCGACAACTCTTCTCTTCTCTTCTGACAGGCGGCGCAGGGGCTGCCTAACTGGCTTTGCATCAGATCGGACATGTAACTTGTGCTCGGCGAATTCCGTCGGTACACCTGGCATGTCTTTGGGGGACCATGTGAAGATGTCCTGATTCTCACGGAGGAAATCGACGAGCTCGCCTTCCTATTTGCTGTCGAGGTTTGCACCTACGACGGCGTACCTCTCTGGGTGCTCCGGATCCAAGGGTATCTTCTTTGTCTCTTTGGCTGGCTTGAACGAACCCTCATCCTCCGACTCTTTTGGGTTGGGCGACACCTCAGGCTGCTTGCCGGCCATCGCCACAACTCGCTCAAGGAGCCGCTTCTCGGCCGCGATTACCTGGGACTCGGCCAGCCGACTGCTCTCAGCCGCGCAAGCAGACGACTTCCGGTAGTCGCCAGCCACAGTCAGAATTCCCCTAGAACTGGGCATCTTCATCTTGAGGTAGGCGTAGTGGGGGACCGCCATGAACTTGGCCAAGGCGGGTCGGCCAAGTAGTGCATGGTATGGGCTCTCAAGGTCCACCACCTCAAACCAAACAGATTCTCTGCGGAAGTGATCTTTGTCTCCAAAGAGGACGCCCATCAGGATTTTGCCGATTGGTGAGCAGGAAAGCCCAGGAACAATGCCATGGAACACAGTCCGGCTGTTCTGAAGCTGTCTTTGCTTGATTTCTAACTTCTCCATGGTGTCCTTGTACAGGATATTGATGCTGCTGCCTCCGTCTATCAGAACTCGCGAGAAACGCGCGGCTCGTCTGTCTGTGGCAAAGGTGGCATCTAGGACCAAGGCATAGGAGCCCGGACTCGGCATCACTTCTGGGTGGTCAGCCCTGCTCCAGCTGATGGGCTTCTCAGACCAGTGCATGAACTTTGGCGTCTCCGACGCTACTGCATTCACCTCTTGTCGCTGCAGCTGCCTACTGCGTCGATCATCAGCAACACTGGTGAACACCACATAGGCTCCGTGCTCTTCAGGGTATTCGTCTTGTACTGCGCCGACTGGCCTGACAGCCGGCTGCTGGGGCGGAGGCGGAGACGGCTGCCCAGCAGGCGGGGGAGGCAGGAGGCCGTCTTCCTTAGCGATCCTGGTGAGCCAGTGACACTTCCGGGTGGTGTGATTCGACGGCTTCGCGCCGCTATGGAACTTGCAAGGTCCATCCGGGGTCTGCTCATAGGAGAAGGCCGGCAACCAGTTTGGCTTGCCGCCTTTCTGTCGCTTGGGCAGGGGCTGCTCATCTGGCTGCTGGGCTTCAACTGTCGCGACCTACCGGCTGCTGGAAGCCGGCTGCGGGGCCTTGCGCTTGTGGTCGCCCTGTTGTTGTCGCCGGCTGGCGTCTGCCGCCGGAGTTCTTGGAGCTTGAGGGGCCACTTTGCCAGTTGTGCTGATTTGAATCTCCGCCTTCATGGAGGAGTCGGCCGTGGCGTACTTCTCCGCTATGATCAGCAGCTCATCGAGGGTTTCTGGCTCGTCGCAAAGGAGCTTGTGCTTGAGGAGGGTGCCTTCTCTACACCCGGATGTGAAGTACTCAATGGCCTGCACCTCGTGCACGCCCTTGCAGGAGTTCCGAAGCTCGGCCCAACGCGTGAGGTAATCGCGAGTCGACTCGTCGGGGCCTTGCACGCACAAGGAGAGCTGACGAGGCTTGGGAGGACGCTTGTACGTACTGTTGAAGTTGCGGACGAACACTTAGGTGAAGTCGACCCAGCTGTTGATGCTGCGGGGTTTAGGCTGTTCAGCCATGTCCGGGCCGTGCCCTGGAGCATGAGCAGAACGTACTTTACGGCGACACGCTTGTTGCCGTTTGCTATGCTGACAGTCGTGGAGTAGTCGACGAGCCAGTCTTCCAGCTTCACGGAGCCGGTATACTTGGGCGTGTATCTTGGGAGCGTGAACCCTCTGGGAAAGGGCTCGTCCCGAATGCAGGGCCCGAAACAAGGCAGACCCAGCTCGTCTTCTTCTTCCAGCGCTAAGGATCGGTGAAGTCGGTCGATCCGGTGGCGGGCGTCATTCTCTCCAACTCCCTCTCGGCGGCCAAGGCGGTCACTGAGAGTCGGATGGTCAATAGGCAGTGGGGAGACTTGCCTCTCCTTGCGGGGAGGGGGAGGCGGACAGTCCTCCCGTCGTTCCACTGCTCTTGGGAGGCCGTCTCGGTCGCGCTCTATGGTAATGCGAGTCCGACTGTGGCTGACAGCCGGCTCCTTGTCTCTTCTTCCTCGGGCGCCGCCAGTCGGCATCCGAGAAGTCGCGCCTTGATCTCGGTGAAGGTCGTTCTTTGGCCGCTGCGGCGCCTCCGTGCGACAGCCGGCCTCGTTCTGCGCGGCAGCCGCGTCGAGGAGCCGCTGGACTCGCTCCATCATGAGGTGGTGCTCTTCGCCCTCGAAATTGTCCAGCTCATCCGCCGCTGACTGGGCGGCTCGGATGTTCTCCGTTGGTGTAGCGTACACAGGGCGGCTTGCCCCAAACAGGTGGGCGATGGCTACGCCGCGCTGCTGGACCGTGCCGAAGCGGCTGGGCCCCGCCGGGGCCGGCGAGCCGCCGACGGCGTGATCCATCTCCCGCTGGTAGGCTTCTGACAAGCGCCTCATGCTGGCCAGCTTCTTTGCGCCTTCAACGAGCTGAAGGCGGCGCGCCTCCAACGTCTCTGCGTCAGCGTCTTCCGGAATGGGCGCAGTTAGGTCTTGCAGCGCCACGCCGAGTGAGTCGTGCGCTCCTCCGCCGGGGAGCTCGTCATGATTGATGACTAGCACCTCGGTGACGGTGCTTCCATTGCTCTCTGCGTGGGGGAGAGGTTCGTCGTAGACCACCACATTGGTGGGGAACGCGTCGAGTGACGCGGTGTCGGAGTCGACCAGCATCGGGTCGGTGGAGCCTACGGACTCCAAGTCTACGGCAGGCTCGCCGGAAACGTGGAGTTGATCGAGGAGGCCCGCGAGGAGGTTCTCGGGGCCGCCCGTGCCTGCGTTGGATGCAGGTTCGTCGGAGAGGCGGACCTTGCCGACAAGCTCGGCCAAGGAGCTGTCCGTGCAAGCGATCTCAACACCGCTTAGCGTGTCGGCGCAAACTCCGTCTAGCGTTCCTGGCTAGCTGCGCTCGCCAGGGAGGAAAAGGGTTCCCGTCCAGAATAGATCACCGGACGGCAGTGCACCAGGCCCCACGGTGGGCGCCAAATATTAGGGGTTTGGTGCGACATATGCCAAAGGATGGCTTATCATGGTGGGGGCGAGTAGAACGTCGCCGGTGCCTGGAAATGGGATGAGGCGAAGACATGCACGTCGGTGAATCTTACCCAGTTTCAGGGCTCTCCGAGGAGATAATACCCATACTGCTGCTCTGCGGGGTCTCCGCTTGATCACTATGGCAAAGTGTTTACACGGTTGCTCCTTGAGTTGTTTCTTGGAGGTAGGAGAGGGCAAGGCTAGCTCTCTCCCTTCTATATGATCTGGTCTAGAGCTAATGGGTTCCAACCCTTTGCATGGGTGCCCTGGGGGGTTTATATAGGCCTACCCCCCCAGGGGTACAATGGTAATCCGGCTAGACGCAGGCCCAGCCGTCAGTGCCTCTGGCCTCCATCTTCTCTGCCGACCGCTGGGGCCTGCCAACTGGCGGGCCCCGCCGACTGGCCTGGTACGGAGCCAACAGGCCGCGTCCGCCGCGGGCGGGTCTTGAAGGCTTGCTGATTACTGTAGCCGTGCTTCTGATGACGTGGGTTTGATCATGAGGTCGTGGCAACAGCCCCGCCGCCCGGCGGGCGATCACTGTCGCCACTCCCCATCACATCTTGATTAATGGCGCGTGGGCCCCGGGGGAGGGCTCGGCCGACTCCCCCAGGCCGACTCCCGACGGGTCCGACTGGTGTTCATCTTGCCGTCTCCTAGGGTCTCTCCGACTGGTGGGACCTACTGCCTCTAGGCCGTACAGACAAGCCGCCGTGGGTGTAGAATTCGGTCCTGTGGTGCTGATGTTAGGGCTGGCATGGCAACAGTGCCACGCCGCACGGAGATCTTCCGGGGTACGGCGTGATGTAGCCATGCCTGCCCTTGGTAAGGGGCAGGAGCGGGCTTCATTATCGCCACTCCCCTGCCCTGTCCCACTTGATGAGGTCGTGGGGGGTGTTGGAGTCGCAGGCCGACTCCCCGAAGCCGGCTTCTCTGGAAGTCGTCTCTCCTTGAAATCGTCCCGGGGACTCGGCCGTGAGTGGTCAGTCAGCCACCTTTGCCGTTGGTTCCTCAGAAGGCGGCTCTACGTCCTGGGGTCTTGAGGGGCGCAGCCTACCCCGATGTCTTGAAAGGTTCTGGGGCTCGGGTCGGCCTACCCGTGGCCCATTACTCCGACACAATGGGATTCTTGTCAAGTAGAATTGTCTCATACAAGTCTTGTTGTTCCTTTGTATGGAACCTGTAGTCAACCGTAGTCCTCCTCCTAACAGCATAGGTATCAGACTGTCTCCACAATCTCAGTCTTGCATCTTTCCTGATGTGCATGTCCTCAGCGACTGGATGAGCATCATTGTGGTCAGGAATTTTGGGCTTCAACTTCCTCAAAACATGGGATTCATCATCCTCTTCTTCAGCTTCAGGCACTGGGGCCTTGTTCTTTTCCTTAGCAAGTATACTCCTGGTATTTCTCTTGGGTTTGGAAGGTTTCTGAGCAGCATCCTTGGGAGAAGATTTGGGCTTAGATGGAGCAGCCCCTGACTTAATTGCATCTCCCATAAGCTTCTGAGACTTGGGAACTGGTGCAGCATCCTCTTCCTCCTCCTCTTCTTCTAGATCTCTCATAATGGAGGATCTACCAAGCACTCTGGCAGTGGTCTTCTTGACCCTTTCCTTCCTCTTCTTTCCTTCTCCAAAAACCTCTTCAGTTGGCTTGGAGGTTTCAGCAGTTGAGGCTCTAACCTTTAAGGTTGGCATCCTCTTGGCAGGGGCCTTCTTGTGCAAGTCAGGCTTAGTTGATGCAGCTGTGCCATATTCCTTCTTCAGCACCTTCCTCTTGGAGATGACTTCCTCCTCAACAGCCACATAATCCTCATCTTCAGAATCTGAAGTTTTCTTCTTCCTTGACCTGGTGGCTGCTTTGGGCAAGTTGCTTGGTGTGCTCCTGCTGCCATCATCAGAAGTGCTAGAGGCACTAGTGCCCTCACTCAATTGCACTTATTCTTCAGACTTGTTCTGGTTGTCACTCTGGTTAGACATCTCTGCAAGCTTACTGACAGCAAACCCTATGAATAAATATAGATGAGGTAGAATGGATGAGCATCACAACGTGCAGAGTTTTTGCAAAACAGATGACTTAAAAACTTAGTTTTAGTTCTTCACAGAAAGCATTTCGGAGCTACCGATTTGTAAACTCGGTGATACCGAAGCAGCTTTTGGAACCTAAACTAGTCAACTCGGTCAGACCGAGTCACAGTTCGGTGGCACCGAGACTGCTAGGGTTTCACAAAGAATCGAACTCGATCACACCGATTTGCAGTTTTCGGTCAGACCGAAAGTGCAACTGCAATGGCCTAAGCCAAACCGGTGAGAGCGATTTCTACAATTTGGTCGGTCTGAGATGATTCCGGCGGAGACCTAACCCTAAACTTTCAAATCCAATCTAATCTAAAGGAAGTTTTCAGTGGATAGAGTGTTTGCATGTGTGGTCATGATCATGGCAAAGTAATGTGCTACGAATCGGAGTTAAAAGAATAGCACAAAGAATCGAACTCGTACCCTAATTCGGCGGAGTTCGCTATGGCGGCACCGGAGGAACAGAAATCCGTTGACGGCGATGGAAACCAGCGGCGGGAGGTCGCTGGCGGCGAGAAGATGATCCGGAGACCCGAGGTGGCAGAGTAGGACACGCGCGGGCTGAGAGGTTTCGAAGAAATTTCCAAAATCGCACCTATGGGTTTATATATCCCGACCCTGTTGGTGTGACCGAGTGGAATAACTCGGTGGCACCGAGATGCAGAATCACAAGAGGTTACTGCAACTCGGTGTGATCGAAAAGTTCAAATCGGTTGCACCGAGATTGAAAACCTAGATCAACTTAGTGATCTTGGTGTGACCGAAAAGGGTGACTTGGTCATACCGAAATGCACAAAGAGGTTTTGGAAGTTTAAGTCTATGACGAATCGGGGACTCCAAGTGCTCCTCACACAGAGTGGTTCGAATCTGACTTGATCAAACTTTGTGATGTAGCATGAATAGAGTTTGAGACGAGAAAAGCATAGATAGCTAGAGGGGGTTCTTAGGCATTCTTGTCCATCCATTTGGCAAAAGAGAAAAAGCCAAACAATCAAAGCAACAAATGGATGTCCTCGAATGAGTAAATTATGCATCCAACATGCTCACACAATAACATGACAAATGAAATATGTGACAAAGCATGCACAATCACTCTAGCATCTATCAAGCAATTTGGTGATGACTAGGTCATCTATATATGAGTATACTGACTTAGGAGTCAATTGAGAACATTTAATCATAGTTCATACTCATCGTTTAAGCACAAGTGGGGTTGCCACTTTTACATAAAGCATTGTTGTGCTCACATCATTAGAGTTGCTTTAGCTCAATTGATTAGAGTAAAGCTCCCCTAGATGTGATATCCCCCCTAAGAGGGATGAACTAACCTTGGGTTTTGTCGATGATGACTTCATGTAGGTGTTGAAGATGTAGATGCTCAATGTTGATGTAGATCATTCGGAGCAATCTTTTGGAGTGAGTTGCACTTTCAATACCTACACGGGTTAGTCCCACAAGGAACAAACAAGGATATCCACAGACATAGAGTGATGTTCACATAGCATGATGTCCATGAAAGCATTAGGTTACCTTGTCTTACCAACAAGAGGGTTTGTGACTCCTTGAACTAGTGCAAGATATGGAAGTTGTTTGCACTTGTCCTTGCCAAGATGCTAGGAGTGAAGTATGTTGGCGGAGTCACCCTCAAGAACTCTCTAGTTCTTGTTCTTAGGGATCCACACCATCTTGATGGGAATACTTGGAGTTGTAGTCGTACTTGATGAACTGGAACTTGATGTAGTCTTGGGAACCCACTTAACCAAGGCCTTAGTTGCTTCTTCAAATGCATCAGTCTCCTCTTGAAGCTTGTCCTTGCCTTTTAGCTTGTGGTCTTGTGTTGGAAGAACATCTTGAGCTTGTGTTCCTTGGAAAGAAGTAGGATCATACTTCTCTTGTTGAGGAACAAACTTCGTCTTGGGGTATTGATCTTCTTCCCACTCAACTCCATTGGCATTGAACTTTCGTTCAAAACCAACATCTTGATTCTTCCGGTGTCTTCCTTGCTTGCGTGCAATTTCCTCAAATTGCTTGCTTCCGGCAAGACTCTTGTAAACACCTTTCTCTATAATTCCCTTCAATAAGTTGTTTTCTTTCTCAAGTGTAACTTGGCTAAGAGAATCATTAGTGGAATTGAGAGAACTACTAGAAGCAACAACATTGGATTTAGCATGATTATTGTTACTACTAGAGGAAGAATCTTTCTTGTTCTTGTTGCTAGATTTAACTTGTGGCATGTAAGTAGACAAGAGTAAACGCTTGGCAATGTAAGAAGAACTTTTCTTGTGAAGATCATCATTGATTGCTTTTAAGAACTCATGCTCTTGCTCAAGGTTGAGCTTTTCAAAACGTAGCTTCTCGTGAGTCTTTAAAAGTTCTCGATGGTCTTCCAAGGTAGTTTCATGAGGTAACTTAAGAGTGTTTAGTTCTTTAGTTAGACGCTCAATCTCCTTATTATCATTGTCATTCATTTTATCTTGATTAGCATGATTAATAGCAAGTTCATCATAGTTTTCATAACTAGAGTTGTCAACAAGTAAATCATCATCACCTAGCAAATCATCTTCATCACTATTGAAATCAACATACTCGGGGTGTGATACCTTTGGGCTTTTAACCATGAAGCATCTTCCAATCCCTTCATTTGGTGAGTCAAATATGTCGTAGGAGTTGGTTGACACAAGTGCTATACCGGCAACCCTTCATCTTGAGTATATTCGGAGTCGGAGCCGGATACCCATTCACCAACATGAGCTTGATGTCTTCGTTTTGAGTAGATCTTTGATGACTTGTCCTTCCTTCCCGAATCCTTGCTTCTCAGTGATGTTCTTCGTTCATAACAGTCATCTCTACTCCTTCTCTCTCTTGGTGGTGATTCTTCTCTTCTACTTCTTATTTTGGGAGAATCTTCTCTTCTTTTGTAGGGAGTCGTACACTCATTGGAATAGTGTCCGGGTCTTCCACAATTGTAGCAATTGCGCTCATGACTAGAAGATCTTTTGTCATTGTAGGAACTTGACTTGGAACTTCTTTCCTTGCTTCTACTCTTGTAAAACTTGTTGAAGTTCTTCACCATTAGGACCAATTCTTCGTTGAAGGTTTGTTTCTCACTTGATGATGTGGGAGCATCACATGAGGCTTTGTAAGAACCACTTGACTTGTTATGTTATGAAGCTCTTCCTTATTCTTGAGTGACATCTCATGAGCAACAATTCTTCCAATGACTTCCGTTGGCTTGAGATATTTGTAATTGGGTATCATTTGGATCAACGTGCACATGGTATCATATTTTCCATCCAAGGCTCTTAGGATCTTCTTGACGATGAATCTATCGGCCATCTCTTCACTTCCTAAGCCGGCAATCTCATTTGTGATGAGAGCAAGCCTAGAGTACATTTCAGCGACACCTTCACCATCCTTCATTTTGAACTTGTCAAGTTGACTTTGAAGCACATCCAATTTGGATTCCTTGACGGAGTCGGTACCTTCGTGCATATCAATCAAAGTATCCCAAATTTCCTTTGCATTCTCAAGACGGCTGATTTTGTTGAATTCTTCGGGGAACAATCCATTGAAGAGAATATCACAAGCTTGAGCATTGTATTGAAGCATCTTCAACTCTTCCGCGGTAGCTTCACGGTTCGGTTTTCTCCCATCAAAGAATTCACCTTGCAAGCCAATACACACAACAGCCCAAACGGCGGGGTTATGTCCAAGAATATGCATTTTCATCTTATGCTTCCAACTAGCAAAATTAGTACCATCAAAGTAAGGACCTCTACGGTGGTAATTTCCCTCACTAGGCGCCATACTCTCTTAGGTTGTGAAACCAAGGCTATGATCACCAAAAGCTATAGAAATCAAGGCAAATGGAGACCAAAGCTCTCATACCACTTGTAGGATCGAAAGTATGTCTAGATGGGGGGTGATTAGACTACTTGACCAAATAAAAATCTAACCTTTTCCCAATTTTAAGTCTTGGCAGATTTTAGCAACTTAGCACAATACAAGTAATCAACCTACACATGCAATGCTAAGAGTATAGCAGCGGAATGTAAAACAATTGCATATGAAGGTAAAGGGAGGAGTTTGGAGGGAGCAAATGCAATGTAGACACGGAGATTTTTGGCGTGGTTCCGATAGGTGGTGCTATCGTACATCCACGTTGATGGATATTTCAACCTACGAAGGGTAACGGTTGTGCGAGTCCACGGAGGGCTCCACCCACGAAGGGTCCACGAAGAAGCAACCTTGTCTATCCCACCATGGCCATCGCCCACGAAGGACTTGCCTCACTCGGGTAGATCTTCACGAAGTAGGCGATCTCCTTGCTCGTACAAACTCCTTGGTTCAACTCCACAATCTTGACGGAGGCTCCCAAGTGACACCTAACCAATCTAGGAGACACCAGTCTCCAAAAGGTAATAGATGGTGTGTTGATGATGAACTCCTTGCTCTTGTGCTTCAAATGATAGTCTCCCCAACACTCAACTCTCTTTCATGGGATTGGATTTGGTAGAAAGATGATTTGAGTGGAAAGCAACTTGGGGAAGGCTAGAGATCAAGATTTATGTGGTTGGAATGGAATATCTTGACCTCAACACAAGTGTAGGTGGTTCTCTCTCAGAAAATGTATGTTGGAAGTGTAGGCACATTCTGATGGCTCTCTCCACAAATGAAGAGTGGGTGGAGGGGTATATATAGCCTCCACACAGAATCTAACCGTTACACACAAATCACCAAACTCGGTGGGACCGAATCATAAAACTCGGTCAGACCGATTTAGTTCAAAATGTGAGCATTAGGATTTTCTATGGGACCGACATGTCAACTCAGTGGGACCAATTTCATTAGGGTTAGGGCATAATGTAATCTCGGTGAGACTGATTACACAAACTCGGTGGGACCGATTTTGGTAATAGACAAACAGAGAGTTGGTCAGGCAAACTCGGTGGGACCGATTCGCTCATCTCGGTTAGACCAAAACGTTATGAAGGGGAAACAGAGAGTTTGCATTGCAATCTCGGTGGGACCGATCGCTCATCTTGGTTAGACCAAAACGTTACGAAGGGAAACAGAGAGTTTGCAATCCCATCTCGATGAGACCGAGATCCCTATCGGTGAGACCAAAGTGACTAGGGTTTCTGGCAGTGGCTATGTCAAGTGAACTCGGTGGCGCCGGATAGAAGATTTTGGTGGGGCCAAGTTTGACTTTTGGTTTGGGACACATGTGGATATGAGAAAGTAGTTGAGGGTTTTTGGAGCATATCACTAAGCATTTTGAGCAAGTAACTCATTAAGCAACACCTCACCCCCTTTTAATAGTATTGGCTTTTCCTATGGACTCAATGTGATCTTGGATCACTAAAAGTAAAATGTAGAGTCTTGTGCTTTGAGCTTGAGCCAATCTTTTGTCCTTAGCATTTTGAGGGGTCCACTTTCTAATCCATTCCAATCATTGAGTTTTCCTAAAATATTTATCTTCAAATAGCATTAGCTCAATGAGCTATATGTTGTTAGGAATTACCAAAACCACCCAGGGATAGTTGCACTTTCACAAAGATCTTCGGCCAATTAGCCTATGCAACGTAATATACAAGCTGGTCTCCAAAGTCCTAGCTAACAGGCTCAATGTGGTGCTACCGGAGATCATTTCAGATAATCAAAGTGCGTTTGTACACGGATAATGTTTTGATTGCCTATGAGGTCTCACACTACTTGATGAACAACAGGAATGGTAAGGAAGGCTATGCTGCAGTAAAGGCGGACATGAGCAAGGCGTACAACCGGGTCGAGTGGAGTTTCTTAGAGGCTATGATGACGAAGCTTGGGTTCAGCAGGCCATGGGTGAAGCTAGTTATGAAATGTGTAACTAATGTACGATACCAGATAAAGGTTAACGGTACACGAATGAAATAGTTCAGTTCTTCCAGAGGCCTGCGGCAAGGAGACTTGTTGTCGCCATACTTGTTTGTCATCTGCGCGGAAGGATTATTTGCCTTGCTAAATGAGGCCGAGGAGAAGAAAAGTATCACCGGGGTCAAAATATGTACAGTTGCTCCTAGTGTGTCTCACCTTCTCTTTGCTGATGATTCCATGCTCTTGTTGAAGACGAACCAAGAGGAGGCGGTCACGTTGCATGATGTTTTGGCTTTGTATGAGGACTGCTCAGGGCAGTGTATTAACGTGGAGAAGTCGTCCATCATGTTCAGTCCGAACACCCCGGAGGACGCAAAAGGATCAGTCAAGAATGCCTTACAGATCAATAGCGAAAACTGGAACGAACGATACCTTGGTCTTCCGGTGCATGTAGGCAGATCAAGGAGGATAACATTTTCTTATGTCAAAGGTAATATCTGCGGGAGAGTATACGGCTGGCAGGAGAGGTTACTGGCTAAAGAGAGCAAAGAAGGACTGGTGAAGGGAGTTGCTCAGGCCATTCTAACTTACGCAATGTCATGCTTCGATTTAACCAAATCCTTGTGTTCAAAAATCAATAGTTTGCTTGGGAAGTTCTGGTGGAGCCAGCAGGACAAGGAAAACACTTTGCATTGGATCAGTTGGGACAAACTGACACTGCCGAAAGCTAAAGGAGGACTTGGTTTTCGAGATATGCATAACTTTAACCTTGTAATGCTGTCTAGGCAGGGGTGGCATCTCCTCCAAAATTAGGACAGCCTCTGCGCAAAGGTCCTAAAGGCTAGGTATTTCCCTCACTGCCATTTGTTGGAAGCTGAACCGAGGGAGGGGATTTCTTATTCTTGGAGGACCATTCTGCAAGGTCTGGAGCTGATTAAACAAGGATACATATGGAGGATTGGTGATGGTACAAACGTCAAAATCTGGACTAACCCGTGGATACCACGGGCTTGGTCGCGACAGGTGATTACTCTGAAAGGATCGCACCTTATAACCCATGTAAGTGAGTTGATGTGCCCAATTACGGGTGGATGGGATGAAGCAATGTTCCGAGACACCTTTTGGCCAGAGGATGCTCGTCACATTCTGCAGATACCGCTGAGAGAAGGAGTAGAAGATTTCATAGCATGGCACTACGATGGTAAAGGTATACATTCGGTGAGAAATGTGTATAAGATACAATCCCAATTGGCTAAGCATGCACGGACTGGGAGTCCGGGCTGTAGCTCAGAGGTGGCTGGCCAGTTTGATAGACATGGAGATGATGCTTGGAAGCGCATTTGGAAACTCCCATGCCGAAAGAAACTTCAGATGTTCATATGGATAATGAAACACGAAGCCTTAGCGCTGTGTACTAACTTGGAGAAACGGGAACTGAAACTAGAGACTAACAAATGCTTTTTCTGTGGTCGGGTAACAGAAGATGGAGGCTATCTGTTTATCAAGTGCAAAGCGGTCAAAGAAGTGTGGAGGGGCTGGGCCTGGAGAAGGAGCGAGAGGCATTGGAGGGATTCCCTGACGTGCATGCAATGCTGGACAAGCTGTGGGAGCTAGATGAAAATAAAAGAGTGATGATCATTATCTTCTTGTGGCACTGGTGGAGTAATAGAAATAAGATAAGGGAGGGAGAGCTGGTTGTCGATGCACAAGAAGTCATGCGACGTACCCACTGCAATGCTCTGGAGTATCTTGAGTACTTTTCCCTGAAGAAAGGTAAACCTACTCAGCTAAAATGGCGACCGCTAACTGAAGAAATGCTCAAGATTAATATAGATGGCTCATTCCAGCCCGAGAACTCGTTTGGGGGTTGGGGCTTGGTGGTACGGGACTCTATTGGGCATGTGATTACGGCACATGCAGGCCGTCATGAAAATGTATCCGATGCATTTGGGGCTGAGGTCATTGCCATGAGTGCAGCCATTACAGTCGCAAGTGAGCTGGGTGCACTCCGGGTGATCTTTGAAAGGGACTGCCAGCTGCTGGCTGAAGCTTTGGATCTTCGCAAGGTGGATTCCTCTCCCTACGCTTCCGTCATTGAGGACATCAAATTCCAGCTTAAGATGTGGTTCTCACACCAAAGAGTCAGCTATTGCCGACGTGAGGCCAACTCGGTAGCCCATGAGTTAGCAGTTATTGGTCGTATATGTTTACCTAATGATAGTATGAGTTGGAACTCGAATGTACCGCCCCGTGTGGCTGTTTGTATCACAGGTGATTTACCTGGGCACCGTTAATCTATAAAGCTTTGCTTTACCTCAAAAAAGACATATATCAGTAAGCGAACCAACCTGTGGTTGGATGGTTAGAGGGACTGTGGTATCCCCAGCCCATCAGGGTTCAAGTCCTAGTGCTCGCATTTATTCCTGGATTATTTCAGGATTTCCGGCGACGCGCATTCAGTGGGAGGAGTCGTTTCCGTCGACGACGAGGTGCCTACAGTGACTTCGTAAATTTTGAGATGATATGTCGGCTTAGTCTTTCGGAGGTGCTCATAGGGGTAGGGTGTGCATGTGTGCATTCGCTTGCGTCTGTACTATGTTCATAAAAAGACATATATCAGCAAGGAGTGCGAGAGGGGACTCAAACTCACGACCTCCCGAATGTTCTTGCCACTCGGGCTGAAGCGGTGTTTTGTGAATACTTTGTGATAATCTCCTATATTCGGTTGAAGCTAAAAAAATTAAATTTGTTTTTTCATTTGAAAATTCAGCCGGAAAATCCAACCCCCTCCCCCCCCCCCACCCCAAATTGTAAGAACAAAACCCCCTATTTGTTTTGCCACG
>NC_041388.1:64629327-64638642 GCF_002162155.2 Triticum dicoccoides
CACGTGCCAATACAAAACCCAAAAGTTGCCATGTTATAGAGAGCAAAATTTTAAAACTAGACATGTTTTTCAGAGGAGATTTTTTTTCTTAACTCGCCATGTGCAATTTTATTTTAGGTAGCATGGCAATTTTATTTTTTAGACCATGTCATTTTTTCAATTGGCCTATGATGTTTTTGTTAATTATACCATGCTTGTTTTTGTAGGTAGCATGTCATTTTTATTATTATTGAAATTATATGAGGGTGGAAATTTTATTATTATTAGCATGGCATTTTTATAATTGATAGGATTGTGATTATATTTTTTAATGATATGCAAATTTTATTATTCTTGGCATAATTTTTTTATTAATTAGACTTTGGTAGTTTTAGTGTAGGTAGCTTGGTAGTTTACTGTAGATAGCATCTCATTTTTATTTTATAGACTATGTCATTTTTATTATTAAACGATGGCAATTCTATTATTAAGACAATGATAGTTTTAGTAGGTAGCATGCCATTTTTACTACTTACACGATGGCATTTTTATAATTTAAAGGATGGCAAAATTCTTATTTAGATCTTGGCATTTTTGTTATTTAGACCATTGAAATTTTCTTCCCATAGGTGTGTACATAGAAATTATATTTTTTCATGACAAATCACTATTTTTTTAGTTGCCGTGGTTTGAGGTGTAAGGGTTTATTACATTTTGCATTTGGATCTGCATGTCAAAAAATTTAATACTCCCTCTGTAAACTAATATAAGTCATTTTAAATCACTACTTTCGTTATCTAAAAAGTCTTATATTAGTTTACAGGGGAGTACAAATCATGGCTAATTACTTAGATCAAGGTATTTTTTGTACTGTTTACATGTCAAGTGTAAACCCTGGCCTAGAAAACCATGTCTAACTACTCAGAGCATGGAAGTTGTAACTTATCTTTTCTTTGCCATTTCTTTTATGAGAAAACATTTTTTATTTTTGTTAATGGGTGTTTCTTTTTCTGGAAAAACTGCTATTTGGGCCTACCCCATTTTCCAACGTGCTTCACAATTTTCTGGGTCAGCTGGGTGTCGTGTAGAAAAAAGATCTTTCGCTCATTCGTCTACCTTCCTAGCTAACAAAAATGTTGGGTTGTCAATCCACCCCTAGAGAATGGATCGTTTGATGGGAGCCTCCTCCCTAACGACGTCAGTCTGATATTGACGGCCTTTATTAAATATATGGTGTGAGACTTATCTGCAGCATACACCATGGATGTTTACAAAATATGTGGGTTGCAGAGAGAGAGGGAGAGAGAGGGGGGGGGGAGAGGGAGGGAGGGACGAAGGTAGAGAGAGAGGGAGTAGGCTGATACAAACTACTCCCACATTAAATCTTGATCGTAGCAATCCTTCTAGAATGGTCCTGGTGTTTGTTAATCCTTTAAACTCTTGCATGCAACGCTCATAGTCATAGGATAGTCAAAGAAGATCATCCACATTGTTGTGAACATTAATGAATTGTAATACAACATACCAACACATTGATATCATGCCCATGTTAAAACAAAAATGATGTCATGCAACCAAGGATGATATCAAGGGGGCCACGGTACCAAACTGTCTCAAATGAATGTGTCAAATATTTGAGGAAATTTCTCGTTAAGTTTGATCCAGAAAAAGAGTAAATAAAACATGATTAACATAGTAGCGGTGATAGCATACCAACACATTGATATCATGCCCATGTTAAAACAAAAATGATAACATGCCTCCAAGGATGATATCAAGGGGCCACATTACCAAACTAACTCAAGTGAATGTGTTCAATATTTGAGGAATTTCTCATTAAGTTTAATCCAGAAAAAGAGTAGATAAAACTTGGTTAACATAGTAGCGGTGATAATCGAAACATGAAACAGATTGTTGAAACTAGTCATGCAATCAAGATCATGAGAAACAAGCATCATATCCATATCTATTGCTACTATCAGTAAACCAAACGCTAACCCTAACCGAGAGGATAAGATGACATATGGAGCAGTGGAAGGAGATGCGGGTGTGTCGTTCGTCATGTCGCCGAGGAGGTGGTCGATGTCGGGGAAGAAATTGTCGTTAGAGAACTCGTCGCGGAGAATGTCGACGTTCGATGGTGGGGAAGAGAAATGGACGCACTTGCCCACTAGGGAGACGAAGAAAAAATCATCCGAGTCTGTTTAGATTTGTCTCCCACTAGTAGGTCAAACGTTTCAACTTCATTCTTGCATCACATAAATGAAGCGACACATACATGTGGCATAGGTACAAGCGTGGCGCGGCGCGGCAACGAAACATCATACGCGCGCGAGGCGAGCGGCAGACAAGGAGCGCATCTGTATGTGTTTTCTTCTCAAAATCTTAGTTGTACGTGGAACAACTTATCTTCTAAGTTATAGGAGGTGAGGTATTCTAGGTGGTTAATGTTGCCCCATCAAAAAAAAGTTGGCCTCAGTCATTCTCCACTAACGTGGTGGGACTAAATTTTTCACACTCTCTTATCCTGCATGAATGGGCCACATGGGCCTCTTGGATTTACTAGAAATTGCTGAAAAAAAATCTGAATTATTAAATGGGCTAGGCCCTATAATTTCAACAAAATGTTCTTTTATCATCGGAACATTTACTAGCATATGAATAGAAGCATTAAAGAGGGACACAATTACAAAGTTTGAATGTGATCACGGTATTTTTCTTTTGTTGCTGATGATACATGGACACGTTAGTACAGGTGCTTTGGATGGATTGAAGACCATGGTTAGCTAGCCTGTACATGTGAATGGCTTCTCAAGCATATTGTTCAACGGACACGGATAGTTCCCCCTCCCCTCCCCTCCCTCGTGTCACCCCGCTTGGGCGACCCGAGGGGCGAAAACCCTAGCCCCGCCGTTCCCCTCCCCTCCTCGCCCTTCCCTCGTCGCCGCCTGAGGCATTTGCTGCTGGGCAAGCTCGGCGCGCTGCTGATGAAGGCGGCGGCAGGGCCCCTTGCCGCCTCGCCACCCGCGGGGGGCCTTTGGATCCGGGGTGGCGGCCCCGGCAGGTGTGGCGTCGCCGGCTTCGGCTCCCGGTGGCGTGGGAGCGGGTCGGGGTTTTCTCGGCCGTGCGGGCGACGAGAGCCTCGGTGGATGCGGGCAGGCGCGCGGCGGCGGCGGATTCGTCTCATGTCGCGTCAGATTTGGCCGCCTCCATTCCCTTCTTCCCCAACGAGCGCCTCCCCCCCTCAGATCCGCCCTGTTTCGTCATGGGACTACGGTCTTCTGCGGGTGGGAGTAGGCGACGGGGCTGCAGGACCGGGGGAAACCCCTAGCCATCCGTGTCGGCTGCGACGGCGACGACGCCCGCGGGCGCCGCTCACCTTCCTGGAGGCGCCGGTCAGGTCCTGCCCCCCTACCCCCTTCCCCTTTGTCTCCCGGGTGAAATCCTCAACATTGTTGGGCAGCGGCGACGCCCAGGGCACCGTAACCTTCTTGAAGGCGCTGTTTTGGGAACAAAGATGGGTTGCGGGCTTCGTTGTGGTGTAGGTGGAGTGTGTCGGCGGTGGCAGCGTGTCTCCAGCGGCGGCGGTGTCCCCTGGGCGTGTGGTCACGCTGGTTTGGTGCTCTCCGTTGGGCTGCAGGGCTCCTCCGGTGCCCGTGGATTCTCCAGGACGGGAGGGGATAGGGTTCCCCTCCTCCGGTGGCTGCTCTTCTGCTCGTCGAGCGAGCCGAAGACTTGGTTTTGGCCCTTGCTGCTGCCCATTTGTGCATTTCGACAGCTCGCCCCTGTTTCATGCATGGACTCTTGCATTTGGCGTTGCTCTGTTTCAGGTAAGTTGTCGTCAGCAGGCTGGGAACGCCTGGTTCCGCCCCTGTGGTTTCCTGTGATGCCATTCATCCAGGTTCTAGGGTGAGCATGTCCATCGCTCACCGGTGCGGCGCCTCGAGCCAGGTGAGGAGGCAGGGGCCTTCTGTGACGATGGATCTGGATGGATGTGTCTCCTTCAAGCCCAGGCGTTTGGCAATGGCGTGCTTTGCTCCGTCGTCGGTGCTCTTTCCTGAGCCGTTTAGCGTTTTGTGTCTTGGTTCTCGGCGTGTATGGGTTCCTGGCATCTCTAGCTTTGTGTTCTATATCCATCTTCTAGCTAGCTAGTTTGTTCTATGCCTCTGTGAGCTGCTCCTAGGCGCCTTTGTATCTTTGCCGTTTGTTTTTCTTTCCTTTTAGTTGGAGTGTGGTTGTATTCCGGAGTTGTAATCCTAGCCGGTTGATGGCTTTGTTAATTCAAAGCCGGGTTCTTTTTGGGCCTACGTTCTAAAAAGCATATTGTTCAACCGGATAAACTCCTTCTCGTGTCCTTGTTCCTTTCCGCACACAAACTTCCCATTTTTTGGGATGAATGATCTCAAAGCTATGAGGGCAAAGTACACACACACTCCTGCAAGGTTTCTTTTCTGTCAAAACAAAAAAAGATAAATTAGTATTCATGTTATGAAATCACCCACATACAGTATTCAAATAACTGTACAAGGATATATAGCCGCTCAAAAAGAATGTACACACATACTCTTGCGGGTGGGTGGCTGCGTCTGAGACGTAGATATCTTATCTGTGTAAGTATGAGAATGAAGCATAAATCAGTTACGCAACCAAGTACCAAAACAGATTAGTGCGGAGGAGGACTTACTGACGATAGTGCATGTCTGGACAACTGTTCGGCTGCCCTGTATTTCGACAGCCTTGTCATCATCGCCACAGATGTACTTGTAGCGCAGCTCCCCGAAGAATTGCCACACGGGAGTCTCAGGGGGAGCGCCCCTCCTGCGAGCCCAAAAGCTGACGTGGTGCCATGTCTCGCCTCTGAATATGACGGCCATGTTCATCAAAGGTTTGACAAGATCGAACTCAGCACCCTGGGAATTAGTTGCAAGAAACGGAGACAGCTCGGTTAATCAGAAAACTATAAAATTGTGGGTATAGTTGTGTTCGTCTCGATTTCGACAATAGATGTGACGAGTATTTTTCATTGATTTTTGGTTCTCCAGATAATGATCGGATCAGTTATGTACCGGGTTCAGGGCCGGTCCTGATATTTTGGGGGCCCGGGGCAAAACTAAAACTCGGGGCCCTTAATATAGACATCATAATTATAACAATGAAATATGTATATATGAAATATTATCAATAGCACTTAAATGAATTCAAAATCAGTATGCGAATCAAATAATTTATACATACTATTACCTTAAGATTTTCTTCTAACATTCTTCGATGCAAAGTCACTTATCATGGGGTCAATGCCAATCTCATCCAATAATTTCTTATCGATGCATAACATAGCCAAGCCATTTGACTGCTGCTGAGTCATTGTTGACCTCAAATAATTCTTCAATAATTTCAACTTCAAAAAGCTTCTTTCGGCTGATGCAACCGTCACGAGCACAGTCAATAAGATGCGATAAGGAAAGCAGATATTAGGATAGCAATCAACTTCTCTGCCATGTTTGAAAATCTTCATAGCAGACATTACAACAGATGATCTTACAATAGAAGTAAAATACTTTGTCGACGTCTTTTGAATAAACTAGCTACTTTCTATCATGTTGCTCTTCATCTACATGGTATTCCATTTTTTTCCTCTCTCATGGGCCCTTTCTCAACTAAGATGTCTCTCGCTTTATTATCAAGACTATCTTAATTTCTTGGATCGTAAATACCACAAGTGTGAATATTTTATTCATCAACACTAGCAGATTGTGCTTATGCATGAATTACCTACATTCTCGGAGCCACTTACATTGTTATGTCTGATTTTGGTGTCAACATTTTGTTCTCGTTGGTCATATTCTGAATTCCCAATAAGTTACTGCTCTTCCTCTATGGCAACCATCTCCAACTAATCTTCTTAGTTTATCGAAGCGGTGCAAGCACCATTATTACTCTTGAGAAATTTGTGCATATCTCCTTGTTGTGGTTGTACCAATTTATCGATGGTCTTCTAACTATTCCTATTATCGCTACCCGATGCATACATCCTGTGTCTCGTTGTGATTTTACCAATTTAATACACAATGCTGAAAAAAAATATTGCATCAACTGTTGCAGGGTACCGGCTTATGCATCAAGGAACGACAATATGATACCTGATGAGCGATTCGGTGATGAGCGTTAGTGCGCGTGCCTGCACAAAATTACAGATCGGGTCCCTAGAATTGAAATCAGTGGAGAACTAGATTAGAAGTACGTGTTCCTAATTGCCTATATAGAGTTACAGATGGGGGCCCTATGAACTGAAATCAACAGCTAACTAGGTTGGAAATTACCAGGACAAAGGAGGGCGTCCGCGGCAGTACCAGTACGAACATCGGGCGTCGGCGGCTTAGGGCTCGAATAGCTGTGCATGCCTGATTGCCGTGATGGAATTGGAAGGGCTTGGGTCGATCACTCCTTTTTTCACGTGAAGGACTCGCTCCCGGAATAACAAACAAATCCATCGCTGGGTGGGCGATCGGCCTGCTGCTTTCTACCCTGGGCCTCGCGCCACAGGCCTCACCGCCTGCCGAGCCGCTGCTCGCTCCGCACGAGTTACTTCTGCCTGTATGCTAGGTCAGGTGCATCCACGCGCACGCGTCACAATACGCCGCCGCCGCTTATTCCGATTGCTTCTTCCAATCTGGTCGAGAACCACGCCGTAGCCGGCTGCATCTCAAACTTATATTTCCTTCGGATCAACATCCACAGCCTCCGAATAACCTAGCTCATGATACCACTTGTTAAAATAAATCCAAGGCATACAGTCGATCATCCGAGGACCAAGCAATCACATGAGCACGACACGGGGATTTGTTAACAAGGTTCACCGATATGGCTACATCCCCAGGGCTTGACTACGGGCGCTCCTCCCCGTGACACCGTCACAATACCGCAAACCGGCCACCCGGGTGCCGGCACACGCCGCCGGCTCCCCCTTGCGTGTCTGTGCTATTATGTTGGCATAGGTTACATCGTGTGTCTAGCCCCGCTATATATGAGAGGCCTAGGATACAAGTGTCCTACTAGGACACAACTCCATATCATATCTAAACACAATACAACTACAAGTCCAATTGTAACCTGACTTTTACACTATATTCGACACAACTCTAACATGGAGTGGGCGCCGGTGCGGCGAAATTTCAACCAGGCAAGATCCGAGTCGAACTTGTAGGTTCGCTTGTAACCGCGCAGATTACCGTCGCGATTTAAACAGGACAAGAGTGTCCTGAACCTAGCTCACATATCACACTGAGAAGGGGGGGTGGGGAGCGAAGGCGGGAAGCTGAGCTTCAGGAGGTAGACGGAAGCAATCTCACGCTAGGGATCGGAAATCTGAAGATACATGGGATACAGGAGAAACAAGAGCCGAGGTCTTCCCGCAAAAAAAACAAGAGCCGAGGTCGGGGAGATGATGCCGAGCGCAAGATGGGCCTGCCCAGGACTGTGCGAGGCCACAGCCTCGTCTTTTATTTCCTTTTTTCATATTTTCTGCTTTCGTTTTCTTTTTTACTTTTTTATTACTTTCAAATATTCAGAAATACTTATAAAAAAACTTACATAAAGCATTGGAAAAATTTTAAATGCGTAAGAAAAAATGTTTCTCCTATTACAAAAAATATACAATGTATATGAAAAAGTTGGTCATGTGTTTAAAATTATTAATCAAGCATTTGAAAAAAATTAAGTATTTTAAAACTATTATCAAGCGTTTGCAAAATATTAAATCTGCATAGAAAAATCCTCGTCATATAATATACAAAAAAATCATGTATGAAAAAGTATTCATAATGTATTTAAAAAATGTTAAACGTCTATATAAAAATGTTCCTATGGTATACAGAAAATGTGCAAAGTACATTAAATAAAAGTAGACATCAACAAACATATATTTTTTAAAAATTGATTCTGTATTTAAAAAATATTAGACATGCATATAAAAATGTTTCTGACGTATACAATATACATACATTGTGTGTGAATAAAAACTTATTGCCACTAAAAAACTGTTGACCATGTCTTCAAAACATGGTAATCTTGTATTTGAAAAATATTAAACGTGTATTAAAAATGTTTTAGATATATACCAAAATGTACAATGTGTATGGAAAAAAAGTAGACATAAAAAAATATAAGCTTTCAAAAAATGTTACTCTCTCTGACCCATATTACTTATTGCTCAAATGTATGTATCTAGCACTGAAATATGTCTGGATACATCCTCTTGAGAAACTAGTAATATGGATCGGAGAAATGTATTGGAAAATGTTAAATGTGTATATAAAATATGTTTATAATGTATACAAAAAATGATGAATGTGTACTAAAAAAATTGACATGTGTTGAACAAAAAGGGAACCGATGAAAATCACCAAAGAAACATTGAAAAACAAATAAACCAAAGAAAAAAACGAAAAATGGAAAAGCGAAGGTAATCAATGCAAAAGAAGGAAACCGAGAAAGAAATAAAGAAAAAATGAAGAAAAGAAATAAAGGAAAACAAAAAAGGTGAAACCTAAGAAATACACGAAGAAAAAAAAAAGAAAAATTAGTGAAAACCTAGCTCACAAATCACACTGACAAAGGGTGGTGGTGAGGGAAGCTGAGGTTTTGGGAGGTAGACGGAAGCAATCTCACGCTAGGGATTGGAAATCTGGAGATACAATGGGGATACGGGAGAAACAAGAGCTAAGGTCGAGGAGATTGGGTTCATCAGTGATGTTCTGTTCGTCCCTCTCAAGTATGGCGAGACACAGCATGACGACTATTTATCGCATTAAGCGATCCAAGTGGCAGCTCGCTGAAACTATTCCCCCCTCGCGTCGTATTGGGCCGGCCCATTGACGCGCGCATAGTTGTAAAAAGAAATGCAAGAAATTGGAGTCGAACCTGCGCTAACCAACCCGCCCAAGTTCATATCATGGTAAAAACTAGGGGCGGGTCGTACTTGATGCTACTCGAGCGGTTTTCTTCAGGATTTTTTTTTCAAGTTTTTATTTGTTTTATTCTGTTTCTTTTCTTTTTTCTTCTCCATTTTTCTTTCATTCATTTTTGCATTTTGTTTCTTCACTTTTTATTTCATTTTTTCTTCTCCATTTTTTGTTTGCTTTTCTTTTTTGGTTTCTTTGCTTCTTTTTGTTTTTCATTCTACATTCTTATATACCTGATCAATATTTTTACAAAAAATTGTTCAACATTTTTTAAATAGTTGCTCATTTTTGCTAGGGTCGGGATTATGATCACATAATACGGCGGGACGTTGAGGTGAAGTTAGCCCGAGTTTCATTGGTTTTCTCGTTTTTTTTT
>NC_041388.1:64639196-64686596 GCF_002162155.2 Triticum dicoccoides
TGATCAAAATTTTTTGTATATATATATATATATATGTTTAACATTGTCCGAACATTTATTCAACATTTTAAAAATAGTTTTCAATATTTTAGTACATATTTCTATATATTTTTAATATTTGTTCAACATTTTACAAATACTTGTTCAATATTTTTAAATGCTTATTCAATATTTTACAAATACTTGTTTAACATTTTAAATACTTATTCGATATTTTCAAATGCTTGTTCAACATTTTCAAATAATTGTTCAACATTTCGAATATTTATGCAGCGTTTGTAAAATACTTTTTCAATACTTTTAATAACCATTCAAAATTTTCAAATACTTATTCAACATTTTCCAAATACTCATCTAACATTTTTAACACTTATTCAACATTTCTTTAAATGTGTTTTGAAGAGTGTTATATATATGAGAACGGAAATGTGTTTCTGGAAATATAAAGAAAAGTACAAAAGAACAAATATGAGAACGGAAAACAGAAAGAAAACAACCGGCTAATCCCCCCACCCCCAGATGCGAGGGTTCGCGCTCGTCTCGTGTAACTATTATCAAGCGTTTGTAAAATCTTAAATGTGTATAGAAAACATTCTTGCCATATAATATACAAAAAATACATTGTGTATAAAAAAATTCGTAGTGTATTTAAAAAATGTTATATGTCTATATAAAATGTTCCTATGGTATACGGAAAATGTACAATTTGTATTAAATAAAAGTAGACGTCAAGAAACATATATTTTAAAAAGTTGGTTTTGTATTTAAAAAATATTCAACATGCATATAAATATGTTTCTGACGTATACAAGATACGACATTGTGTGTGAATAAAAAATTATTGCCACTAAAAAAATGGTGACCATGTATTCAAAACATGTTAATCTTGTATTTGAAAAATATTAAACATGTATTAAAAATGTTTTAGATATATACCAAAAATGTACAATGTGTATGGGAAATATGTAAACATAAAAGAATATAAGTTTTTTAAAAATGTTACTCTCTGCAATCCATATTACTTATCGCTCGAACGGATGTGTCTAGCACTTAAATATGTTTGGATAAATCCACTTGAGAAACTAGTAATATGGATCCGAGAAATGTATTGGAAAATGTTGAACTAGTATATAAAATATGTTTATGATGTATGCAAAAAATGTTGAATGTGTACTGGAAAAAATTGACATGTGTTGAAAAACAGATGAAAATCAACAAAGAAACATTAAAAAACAAAGAAACCAAATAAAAATAAAAAAAATGAAACCCAAAGATAATCAATGCAAACAAAGGAAACTGAGAAAGAAATAAAAAATGAAGAAAGGAAATAATTAAAAACAAAAAAGTGAAACCCAAGAAATACACAAAGAAAGAAGAAGACAATTTAGTGAAAACCATGAAAGAAACGAAGTAAATCATTAAAGAACAAAAAATAACGGAAAATGAAAGAAAATGTTGGAAATATGCCCTAGAGGCAATAATATTTGTATTATTATATTTCAATATTCATAATTAAAATGTTTATATTCTATGCTATAACTGCTATGATCCTGAAATATGTGATTCAGTGGAAAACTCATATGCGCGTGTGGAATGTGTTGGGGAACGTAGTAATTTCATAAAAATTCGTACGCACACGCAAGATCACGGTGATGCATAGCAACGAGAGGGGAGAGTGTTGTCTACGTACCCTCGTAGACCGAAGCGGAAGCGTTGACGCAACGTAGAGGAAGTAGTCGTACGTCTTCCTGGTCCAACCGATCCAAGCACCATAACTCCGGCACCTCCGAGTTCTTGGCACACGTTCAGCTCGATGACGCTCCCCGGGCTCCGATCCAGCAAAGCTTTGGGGAGGAGTTCCGTCAGCACGACGGCGTGGTGACGATCTTGATGTTCAACCGTCACAGGGCTTCACCTAAGCACCGCTACAATATGACCGAGGTGTAATATCGTGGAGGAGGGCACCGCACACGGCTAAGGAACGATCACGAAGATCAACTTGTGTGTCTATGGGGTGCCCCCTGCCCCCGTATATAAAGGAGTGGAGGAGGGGAGGGCCGGCCCTCTCTATGGCGCGCCCTAGGGGAGTCCTACTCCCACCGGGAGTAGGATTCCCCCTTTCCTAGTCCAACTAGGAGTCCTTCCATGTAGTAGGAGTAGGAGACAAGGAAGGGGAAGGGAGAAGGGAAGGAAGGAGGGGGCGCAGCCCCTCCCCCTAGTCCAATTCAGACTAGGCCTTGGGGGGCGTGCGGCCTGCCCTAGGCAGCCCCTCTCTCTTTCCCGTATGGCCCAATAAGGCCCAATACCTCTCCCCCCGTATTCCCGTAACTCCCTGGTACTCCGAAAAATACCCGAATCACTCGGAACCTTTACGATGTCCGAATATAGTCGTCCAATATATCGATCTTTATGTCTCGACCATTTTGAGACTCCTCGTCATGTCCCCGATCTCATCCGGGACTCCGAACTTCTTTGGTACATCAAAACTCATAAACTCATAATCTAATTGTCATCGAAACCTTAAGCGTGCGGACCCTACGGTTCGAGAACAATGTAGACATGACCGAGACACGTCTCCGGTCAATAACCAATAGCGGGACCTGGATGCCCATATTGGCTCCTACATATTCTACGAAGATCTTTATCGGTCAGATCGCATAACAACATACGTTGTTCCCTTTGTCATCGGTATGTTACTTGCCCGAGATTCGATCGTCGGTATCCAATACCTAGTTCAATCTCGTTACCGGAAAGTCTCTTTACTCGTTCCGTAATACATCATCCCGCAACTAACTCATTAGTTGCAATGCTTGCAAGGCTTAAGTGATGTGCATTACCGAGAGGGCCCAAAGATACCTCTCCGACATTCGGAGTGACAAATCCTAATCTCGAAATACGCCAACCCAACATGTACCTTTGGAGACACCTGTAGAGCTCCTTTATAATCATCCAGTTATGTTGTGACGTTTGGTAGCACACAAAGTGTTCCTCCGGCAAACGGGAGTTGCATAATCTCATAGTCATAGGAACATGTATAAGTCATGAAGAAAGCAATAGCAACATACTAAATGATCGGGTGCTAAGCTAATGGAATGGGTCATGTCAATCAGATCATTCAACTAATGATGTGATCCCGTTAATCAAATAACAACTCTTTGTCCATGGTTAGGAAACATAACCATCTTTGATTAACGAGCTAGTCAAGTAGAGGCATACTAGTGACACTCTGTTTGTCTATGTATTCACACATGTATTATGTTTCCGGTTAATACAATTCTAGCATGAATAATAAACATTTATCATGACATAAGGAAATAAATAATAACTTTATTATTGCCTCTAGGGCATATTTCCTTCAGTCTCCCACTTGCACTAGAGTCAATAATCTAGATCACATCGCGATGTGATTTAACATCAATAGTTCACATCTTTATGTGATTTGACTAACACCCAAAGGGTTTACTAGATTCAATAATCTAGTTCACATCGCTATGTGATTAAGACCCAAAAAGTGATCATGTTTTGCTTGTGAGAGAAGTTTAGTCAACGGGTCTGCCACATTCAGATCCGCATGTATTTTGCAAATTTCTATGTCAACAATGCTCTGCATGGAGCTACTCTAGCTAATTGCTCCCACTTTCAATATGTATCCAGATTGAGACTTAGAGTCATCTGGATCAGTGTCAAAACTTGCATCGACGTAACCCTTTACGACGAACCTTTTGTCACCTCCGTAATCGAGAAACATATCCTTATTCCAGTAAGGATAATTTTGACCGCTGTCCATTGATCTACTCCTAGATCACTATTGTACTCCCTCTCTTAACACAGTGTATGGTGTACAATAGATCTGGTATACAGCATGGCATACTTTATAGAACCTATGACTGAGGCATAGGGAATGACTTTCATTCTCTTTCTATCTTCTGCCGTGGTCGGGCTTTGAGTCTTACTCAACTTCACACCTTGTAACACAGGCAAGAAACTTTTTCTTTGACTGTTCCATTTTGAACTACTTCAAAATCTTGTCAAGGTATGTACTCATTGAAAAAACTTATCAAGCGTCTTGATCTATCTCTATAGATCTTGATACTCAATATGTAAGCAGCTTCACCGAGATCTTTCTTTGAAAAACTCCTTTCAAACACTCCTTTATGCTTTGCAGAATAATTCTACATTATTTCCATTCAACAATATGTCATTCACATATACTTATCAGAAATATTGTAGTGCTCCCACTCACTTTCTTGTAAATACAGGCTTCACCGCAAGTCTGTATAAAACTATATGCTTTGATCAACTTATCAAAGCGTATATTCCAACTCCAAGATGCTTGCACCAGTCAATAAATGGATCGCTGGAGCTTGCATATTTTGTTAGCACCTTTAGGATTGACAAAACCATCTTGTTGCATCACATACAACTCTTCTTTAATAAATCCATTAAGGAATGCAGTTTTTGTTTATCCATTTGCCAGATTTCATAAAATGCGGCAATTGCTAACATGATCCGGACAGACTTAAGCATAGATACGAGTGAGAAACTCTCATCGTAGTCAACACCTCGAACTTGTCGAAAACCTTTTGCGACAATTCTAGCTTTGTAGATAGTAACACTACTATCCGTGTCCGTCTTCCTCTTGAAGAACCATTTATTATCAATGGCTTGCCGATCCTCGGGCAAGTCCACCAAAGTCCACACTTTGTTCTCATACATGGATCCTATCTCAGATTTCATGGCCTCAAGCCATTTATCGGAATCTGGGCTCATCATCGCTTCCTCATAGTTCGTAGGTTCGTCATGGTCAAGTAACATGACCTCCAGAATAGGATTACCGTACCACTCTGGTGCGGATCTCACTCTGGTTTACCTACGAGATTCGGTAGTAACTTGATCTGAAGTTACATGATCATCATCATTAGCTTCCTCACTAATTGGTGTAGTAGTCACAGGAACAGATTTCTGTGATGAACTATTTTCCAATAAGGGAGAAGGTACAATTACCTTATCAAGTTTTCTACTTTCCTCCCACTCACTTCTTTCGAGAGAAACTCCTTCTCTAGAAAGGATCCATTCTTAGCAACGAATGTCTTGCCTTCGGATCTGTGATAGAAGGTGTACCCAACTGTCTCCTTTGGGTATCCTATGAAGACATATTTCTCCGATTTGATTTTGAGCTTATCGAGATGAAACTTTTTCACATAAGCATCGCAACTCCAAACTTTAAGAAACGACAGCTTAGGTTTCTTGCCAAACCATCGTTCACACGGTGTCGTCTCAACGGATTTAGATGGTGCCCTATTTAACGTGAATGCAACTGTCTCTAATGCATAACCCCAAAACGATAGTGGTAGATCGGTAAGAGACATCATAGATCGCACTATATCTAATAAAGTACGGTTATGACATTCGGACACACCATTACACTATGGTGTTCCAGGTGGCGTGAGTAGTGAAACTATTTCACATTGTTTTAATTGAAGGCCAAACTCGTAACTCAAATATTTTACCTCTGCGATCATACCGAAGAAACTTTTATTTTCTTGTCACGATGATTTTCCACTTCACTCTGAAATTCTTTGAACTGTTCAAATGTTTCAGACTTATGTTTCATCAAGTAGATATCCCCATATCTGCTCAAATCATCTGTGAAGGTCAGAAAATAATGATACCTGCTGCAAGCCTTAATATTCATCGGACCACATACATCAGTATGTATGATTTCCAACAAATCTGTTGCTTGCTTCATTGTTCCGGAGAACGGCGTTTTAGTCATCTTGCCCATAAGGCATGGTTCGCAAGCATCAAGTGATTCATAATCAAGTGATTCCAAAAGCCCATCGGCATGGAGTTTCTTCATGCGCTTTACACCAATATGACTTAAACGGCAGTGCCACAAATAAGTTGCACTATCATTATTAACTTTGCATCTTTTGGTTTCAATATTATGAATATGTGTATCACTACGATCGAGATCCAATGAACTTGTTTCATTGGGTGTATGACCATTGAAGGTTTTATTCATGTAAACAGAACAACAATTATTCTCTGACTTTAATGAATAACCGTATTGCAATAAACATGATCAAATCATATTCATGCTCAACGCAAAAACCAAATAACACTTATTTAGGTTCAACACTAATCTCGAAAGTATAGGGGAGTGTGCGATGATGATCATATCAATCTTGGAACTACTTCCAACACACATCGTCACTTCACCCTTAACTAGTCTCTGTTTATTCTGCAACTCCTGTTTCGAGTTAGTACTCTTAGCAACTGATCCAGTATCAAATACTGAGGGGTTGCTATAAACAATAGTAAAGTACACATCAATAACATGTATATCAAATATACTTTTGTTCACTTTGCCATCCTTCTTATCCGCCAAATACTTGGGGTAGTTCTGCTTCCAGTGACCAGTCCCTTTGCAGTAGAAGCACTTAGTCTCAGGCTTAGGACTAGACTTGGGCTTCTTCACTTGAGCAGCAACTTTCTTGCTGTTCTTCTTGAAGTTCCCCTTCTTCCCTTTGCCCTTTTCTTGAAACTAGTGGTCTTGTTAACCATCAACACTTGATGTTTTTCTTGATTTCTACCTTCGTCGATTTCAGCATCACGAAGAGCTTGGGAATTGTTTCCGTTATCCCTTGCAGATTATAGTTCATCACGAAGTTCTACTAACTTGGTGATGGTGACTAGAGAATTCTGTCAATCACTATTTTATCTGGAAGATTAACTCCCACTTGATTCAAGTGATTGTAGTACCCAGACAATCTGAGCACATGCTCACTGCTTGAGCTATTCTCCTCCATCTTTTAGCTATAGAACTTGTTGGAGACTTCATATTTCTCAACTCGGGTATTTGCTTGAAATATTAACTTCAACTCCTGGAACATCTCATATGGTCCATGACATTCAAAACATCTTTTAAGTCCCGATTCTAAGCCGTTAAGCATGGTGCACTAAACTATCAAGTAGTCATCATATTGAGCTAGCCAAACGTTCATAACGTCTGCATCTGCTCCTGCAATAGGTCTGTCACCTAGTGGTGCATCAAGGACATACTTCTTCTGTGCAGCAATGAGGATAAACCTCAGATCACGGATCCAATCCGCATCATTGCTACTAACATCTTTCAACACAATTTTTCTCTAGGAACATATCAAAAATAAACATATGAAAGCAACAACGCGAGCTATTGATCTACAACATAGATATGCTAATACTACCAGGACTAAGTTCATGATAAATTAAAGTTCAATTAATCATATTACTTAAGAACTCCCACTTAGATAGACATCCCTCTAATCCTCTAAGTGATCACGTGATCCAAATCAACTAAACCATAACCGATCATCACGTGAAATGGAGTAGCTTTCAATGGTGAACATCACTATGTTGATCATATCTACTATATGATTCACGCTCGACCTTTCGGTCTCAGTGTTCCAAGGCCATACCTGCATATGCTAGGCTCATCAAGTATAACCTGAGTATTCTGCGTGTGCAAAACTGGCTTGCACCCGTTGTAGATGGACGTAGAGCTTATCACACCCGATCATCACGTGGTGTCTGGGCACGACGAACTTTGGCAACGGTGCATACTCAGGGAGAACACTTTTATCTTGAAATTTAGTGAGGAATCATCTTATAATGCTACCGTCAATCAAAGCAAGATAAGATGCATAAAAGATAAACATCACATGCAATCAAAATATGTGACATGATATGGCCATCATCATCTTGTGCCTTTGATCTCCATGTCCAAAGCATCGTCATGATTTCCATCGTCACCGGCATGACACCATGATCTCCATCATCTTGATCTATATCAATATGTCGTCACATGGTCGTCTCGCCAACTATTGCTCTTGCAACTATTGCTATCGCATAGCGATAAAGTAAAGCAATTATTTGGCGCTTGCATCTTATGCAATAAAGAGACAACCATAAGGCTTTTGCCAGTTGCCGATAACTTCAACAAAACATGATCATCTCATACAACAACTTATATCTCATCACGTTTTGACCATATCACATCACAACATGCCCTGCAAAAACAAGTTAGACGTCCTCTACTTTGTTGTTGCAAGTTTTACGTGGCTGCTACGGGCTTAAGCAAGAACCAATCTTACCTACGCATCAAAACCACAACGATAGTTTGTCAAGTTGGTGCTGTTTTAACCTTCGCAAGGACCGGGCGTAGCCACACTCGGTTCAACTAAAGTTGGAGAACCTGACACCCGCCAGCCACCTGTGTGCAAAGCACGGTGGTAGAACCAGTCTCGTGTAAGCGTACGCGTAATGTCGGTCCGGGCCGCTTCATCCAACAATACCGCCGAACCAAAGTATGACATGCTGGTAAGCAGTATGACTTATATCGCCCACAACTCACTTGTGTTCTACTCATGCATATAACATCAAACCATAAAAACCTAGGCTCAGATGCCACTGTTGGGGAACGTAGTAATTTCAAAAAAATTCCTACGCACACGCAAGATCATGGTGATGCATAGCAACGAGAGGGGAGAGTGTTGTCTACGTACCCTCGTAGACCGAAGCGGAAGCGTTGACACAACGTAGAGGAAGTAGTCGTACGTCTTCCTGGTCCAACCGATCCAAGCACCGTAACTCCGGCACCTCCGAGTTCTTGGCACACGTTCAGCTCGATGACGCTCCCCGGACTCCTATCCAGCAAAGCTTCGGGGAGGAGTTCCGTCAGCACGACGGCGTGGTGACGATCTTGATGTTCAACCGTCGCAGGGCTTCGCCTAAGCACCGCTACAATATGACCGAGGTGTAATATCGTGGAGGGCGGCACCGCACACGGCTAAGGAACGATCACGAAGATCAACTTGTGTGTCTATGGGGTGCCCCCTGCCCCCGTATATAAAGGAGTGGAGGAGGGGAGGGCCGGCCCTCTCTATGGCACGCCCTAGGGGAGTCCTTCTCCCACCGGGAGTAGGATTCCCCCTTTCCTAGTCCAACTAGGATTCCTTCCATGTAGTAGGAGTAGGAGACAAGGAAGGGGAAGGGAGAAGGGAAGGAAGGAGGGGGCGCAGCCCCTCCCCCTAGTCCAATTCGGACTAGGCCTTGGGGGGGGGGGCGCGGCCTGCCCTAGGCAGCCCCTCTCTCTTTCCCGTATGGCCCAATAAGGCCCAATACTTCTCCCCCCGTATTCTCGTAACTCCCCGGTACTTCGGAAAATAGCCGAATCACTCGGAACCTTTCCGATGTCCGAATATAGTCGTCCAATATATCGATCTTTACGTCTCGACCATTTCGAGACTCCTCGTCATGTCCCCGATCTCATCCGGGACTCCGAACTCCTTCGGTACATCAAAACTCATAAACTCATAATATAACTGTCATCGAAACCTTAAGCGTCCGGACCCTACAGTTCGAGAACAATGTAGACATGACCGAGACACGTCTCCGGTCAATAACCAATAGCGGGACCTAGATGCCCATATTGTCTCCTACATATTCTACGAAGATCTTTATCGGTCAGACTGCATAACAATATACGTTGTTCCCTTTGTCATCGGTATGTTACTTGCCTGAGATTCGATCGTCGGTATCCAATACCTAGTTCAATCTCTTTACCGGCAAGTCTCTTTACTCGTTCCGTAATACATCATCCCTCAACTAACTCATTAGTTGCAATGCTTGCAAGGCTTAAGTGATGTGCATTACCGAGAGGGCCTAGAGATACCTCTCCGACATTCGGAGTGACAAATCCTAATCTCGAAATACGCCAACCCAACATGTACCTTTGGAGACGCCTATAGAGCTCCTTTATAATCATCCAGTTACGTTGTGACGTTTGGTAGCACACAAAGTGTTCCTCCGGCAAACGGGAGTTGCATAATCTCATAGTCATACGAACATGTATAAGTCATGAAGAAAGCAATAGCAACATACTAAACGATTGAGTGCTAAGCTAATGGAATGGGTCATGTCAATCAGATCATTCAACTAATGATGTGATCCTGTTAATCAAATAGCAACTCTTTGTCCATGGTTAGGAAACATAACCATCTTTGATTAACGAGCTAGTCAAGTAGAGGCATACTAGTGACACTCTGTTTGTCTATGTATTCACACATGTATTATGTTTCCGGTTAATATAATTCTAGCATGAATAATAAACATTTATCATGACATAAGAAATAAATAATAACTTTATTATTGCCTCTAGGGCATATTTCCTTCAGAATGATAAACGGTTAAATAAAAGGTTCATAGTCTTGCATATAGAACTAGCTCAAGTGTTGTTGGTGATAACGTTTTCCGGACCTTGGAATATCATTAAGTGTAACGATGTCCTAAAACAACACTGAGATTATGATGTTGGAAGAACGATCATATTGAATCGACTGAAACTTGTTTATTGTGAATTGGATTAATATCGTCTGTATTAAATGGTAATAACATGGACTGTTAACGTATGATCTTGCTACTTAGACAATGAGAGTATCGTGGTCACTTCTTACCGTACGGTGGGCTTTGTGGTTGCTCAAACGTCACATGTAATACGGTGATTGTAATGACAACTTACAGGTTCATCGAAAAGTTTGACAAGTAGCCGGATAGCTCAAGAGTGGGATTTGCTCCTTCGACGATGGAGAGATATTCTTAGGCCATCTCGTGTGATGGAATCAATCATCGTCTGGCCAGACACAAGTGACTTCTTCATGAGGATGCTGGAACACAATAACGAGACAGAATAACAAAACCGGTAACGAGGATTTTGGTATAGTGAGCATGGTGATGAGTTAGGAGGATACCTATGCATCCCGAGTTTTTTGAAAGTATCGCGAAGCAAAGGGAACAGCACCTGATAACCAAAGGTTCCCGCAAGACCACGAATTCCTAGTAGACTACGACCTAGAAGAAGAAGATGAAGTGGACATCGACGGGGAGCCTTTGTTTTTCGAACATGAGCTCTCCACCCAAGCCAATGCAAACGAGAAGCGCCAAAGCATTGGGACGAAGGCATATACGAAGGATGAGGACAAGCTCCTTTTTGAATGTTGGAGGGACATTGGACAAGATCCCGAGGTCAGCGCCAAGCAAAAGGTGAAGGAAATATGCCCTAGAGGCAATAATAAAGTTATTATTGCTTTCCTTATTTCATGATAAATGTTTATTATTCATGCTAGAATTGTATTAACCGGAAACATAATACATGTGTGAATACATAGACAAACAGAGTGTCACTAGTATGCCTCTACTTGACTAGCTCGTTAATCAAAGATGGTTATGTTTCCTAACCATGGACAAAGAGTTTTTATTTGATTAACGGGATCACATCATTAGTTGAATGATCTGATTGACATGACCCATCCCATTAGCTTAGCACCCGATCGTTTAGTATGTTGCTATTGCTTTCTTCATGACTTATACATGTTCCTATGACTATGAGATTACGCAACTCCCGTTTGCCGGAGGAACACTTTGTGTGCTACCAAACGTCACAACATAACTGGGTGATTATAAAGGAGCTCTACAGGTGTCTCCAAAGGTACATGTTGGGTGGGCGTATTTCGAGATTAGGATTTGTCACTCCGAATGTCGGAGAGGTATCTCTGGGCCCTCTCAGTAATGCACATCACTTAAGCCTTGCAAGCATTGCAACTAATGAGTTAGTTGCGGGATGATGTATTACGGAACGAGTAAAGAGACTTGCCGGTAACGAGATTGAACTAGGTATTGGATACCGACGATCGAATCTCAGGAAAGTAACATACCGATGACAAAGGGAACAACGTATGTTGTTATGCGGTCTGACCGATAAAGATCTTCGTAGAATATGTAGGAGCCAATATGGGCATCCAGGTCCCGCTATTGGTTATTGACCGGAGACAGGTCTCGGTCATGTCTACATTGTTCTCGAACCGTAGGGTCCGCACGCTTAAGGTTTCGATGACAATTATATTATGAGTTTATGAGTTTTGATGTACCAAAGGAGTTCGGAGTCCCGGATGAGATCGGGGACATGACGAGGAGTCTCAAAATGGTCGAGACGTAAAGATCGATATATTGGATGACTATATTCGGACGTCGGAAAGGTTCCGAGTGATTCGGGTATTTTTCGGACTACCGGGAGTTACGGGAATACGGGGGAAGAAGTATTGGGCCTTATTGGGCCATACGGGAAAGAGAGAGGGGCTTCCTAGGGCAGGCCGCGCCCCCCCCCCCCAGGCCTAGTCCGAATTGGACTAGGGGGAGGGGCTGCGCCCCCTCCTTCCTTCCCTTCTCCCTTCCCCTTCCTTGTCTCCTACTCCTACTACATGGAAGGAATCCTAGTTGGACTAGGAAAGGGGGAATCCTACTCCCGGTGGGAGAAGGACTCCCCTAGGGCGTGCCATAGAGAGGGCCGGCCCTCCCCTCCTCCACTCCTTTATATACGGGGGCAGGGGGCACCCCATAGACACACAAGTTGATCTTCGTGATCGTTCCTTAGCCGTGTGCGGTGCCGCCCTCCACGATATTACACCTCGGTCATATTGTAGCGGTGCTTAGGCGAAGCCCTGCGACGGTTGAACATCAAGATGGTCACCACGCCGTCGTGCTGACGGAACTCCTCCCCGAAGCTTTGCTGGATCGGAGCCCGGGGAGCGTCATCGAGCTGAACGTGTGCCAAGAACTCGGAGGTGCCGGAGTAACGGTGCTTGGATCGGTTGGACTGGGAAGACGTACGACTACTTCCTCTACATTGCATCAACGCTTCGGCTTCGGTCTACGAGGGTACGTAGACAACACTCTCCCCTCTCATTGCTATGCATCACCATGATCTTGCGTGTGCGTAGGAATTTTTTTGAAATTACTACGTTCCCCAACAGTGGCATCCGAGCCTAGGTTTTATGCGTTGATGTAATATGCACGAGTAGAACACAAGTGAGTTGTGGGCAATATAAGTCATACTGCTTACCAGCATGTCACACTTTGGTTTGGCGGTATTGTTGGACGAAGCGGCCCAGACCGACATTACGCGTACGCTTACGCGAGACCGGTTCTCCCAACGTGTTTTGCACATAGGTGGCTTGCGGGTGACAGTTTCTCCAACTTTAGTTGAACCGAGTGTGGCTACGCCCGGTCCTTGCGAAGGTTAAAACAGCACCAACTTGAAAAACTATCGTTGTGGTTTTGTTGCGTAGGTAAGATTGGTTCTTGCTTAAGCCCGTAGCAGCCACGTAAAACTTGCAACAACAAAGTAGAGGACGTCTAACTTGTTTTTGCAGGGCATGTTGTGATGTGATATGGTCAAAACGTGATGAGATATAAGTTGTTGTATGAGATGATCATGTTTTGTTGAAGTTATCGGCAACTGGCAAAAGCCTTATGGTTGTCTCTTTATTGCATAAGATGCAAGCGCCAAATAATTGCTTTACTTTATCGCTATGCGATAGCAATAGTTGCAAGAGCAATAGTTGGCGAGACGACCATGTGACGACATATTGATATAGATCAAGATGATGGAGATCATGGTGTCATGCCGGTGACGATGGAAATCATGACGATGCTTTGGAGATGGAGATCAAAGGCACAAGATGATGATGGCCATATCATGTCACATATTTTGATTGCATGTGATGTTTATCTTTTATGCATCTTATCTTGCTTTGATTGATGGTAGCATTATAAGATGATTCCTCACTAAATTTCAAGATAAAAGTGTTCTCCCTGAGTATGCACCGTTGCCAAAGTTCATCGTGCCCAGACACCACGTGATGATCGGGTGTGATATGCTCTACGTCCATCTACAACGGGTGCAAGCCAGTTTTGCACACGCAGAATACTCAGGTTAAACTTGACGAGCCTAGCATATGCAGATATGGCCTCGGAACACTGGAGACCGAAAGGTCGAGCGTCAATCATATAGTAGATATGATCAACATAGTGATGTTTACCATTGAAAACTACTCCATCTCACGTGATGATCGGACATGGTTTAGTTGATTTGGATCACGTGATCACTTAGATGATTAGAGGGATGTCTATCTAAGTGGGAGTTCTTAAGTAATATGATTAATTGAACTTAAATTTATCATGAACTTAGTCCTGGTAGTATTAGCATATCTATGTTGTAGATCAATAGCTCGCGTTGTTGCTTTCATATGTTTATTTTTGATATGTTCCTAGAGAAAAATTGTGTTGAAAGATGTTAGTAGCAATGATGCGGATTGGATCCGTGATCTGAGGTTTATCCTCATTGCTGCATAGAAGAAGTATGTCCTTGATGCACCACTAGGTGACAGACCTATTGCAGGAGCAGATGCAGACGTTATGAACGTTTGGCTAGCTCAATATGATGCCTACTTGATAGTTTAGTGCACCATGCTTAACGGCTTAGAATCGGGACTTCAAAGATGTTTTGAATGTCATGGACCATACGAGATGTTCCAGGAGTTGAAGTTAATATTTCAAGCAAATACCTGAGTTGAGAGATATGAAGTCTCGAACAAGTTCTATAGCTACAAGATGGAGGAGAATTGCTCAAGCAGTGAGCATGTACTCAGATTGTCTGGGTACTACAATCGCTTGAATCAAGTGGGAGTTAATCTTCCAAATAAGATAGTGATTGACAGAATTCTCTAGTCACCATCACCAAGTTAGTAGAACTTCGTGATGAACTATAGTATGCAAGGGATAACGGAAACGATTCCCAAGCTCTTCGTGATGCTAAAATCGACGAAGGTAGAAATCAAGAAAAACATCAAGTATTGATGGTAGACAAGACCACTAGTTTCAAGAAAAGGGCAAAAGGAAGAAGGGGAACTTCAAGAAGAACGGAAAGCAAGTTGCTGCTCAAGTGAAGAAGCCCAAGTCTGGTCCTAAGCCTGAGACTAAGTGCTTCTACTGCAAAGGGACTGGTCACTGGAAGCAGAACTGCCCCAAGTATTTGGCGGATAAGAAGGATGGCAAAGTAAACAAAAGTATATTTGATATACATGTTATTGATGTGTACTTTACTAGTGTTTATAGCAACCCCTCAGTATTTGATACTGGATCAGTTGCTAAGAGTAGTAACTCGAAACAGGAGTTGCAAAATAAACAGAGACTAGTTAAAGGTGAAGTGACAATGTGTATTGGAAGTGGTTCCAAGATTGATATGATCATCATTGCACACTCCCTATACTTTCGGGATTAATGTTGAACCTAAATAAATGTTATTTGGTGTTTGCGTTGAGCATAAATATGATTTGATCATGTTTATTGCAATACGGTTATTCATTTAAGTGAGAGAACAATTGTTGTTTTGTTTACATGAATAAAACCTTCTATGGTCATACACACCAACGAAAATGGTTTGTTGGATCTCGATTGTAATGATACACATATTCATAATATTGAAGCCAAAAGATGCAAAGTTAATAATGATAGTGCAACTTGTTTGTGGCATTGCCGTTTAGGTCATATTGGTGTAAAGCGCATGAAGAAACTCCATGCTGATGGGATTTTGGAATCAGTTGATTATGAATCACTTGATGCTTGCGAACCATGTCTCTTGGGCAAGATGACTAAAACGCCGTTCTCCGGAACAATGGAGCAAGCAACAGATTTGTTGGAAATCATACATACTGATGTATGTGGTCCGATGAATATCAAGGTTTGCAGCGGGTATCATTATTTTCTGACCTTCACAGATGATTTGAGCAGATATGGGTATATCTACTTGATGAAACATAAGTCTGAAACATTTGAACAGTTAAAAGAATTTCAGAGTGAAGTGGAAAATTCTTGTGACAAGTTCCACGATCTGATCGCGGAGACGAATATTTGAGTTACGAGTTTGGTCTTCAATTAAAACAATATGGAATAGTTTCAGAAATTCATGCCACCTGGAACACCACAGCATAATGGTGTGTCCGAACGTCATAACCGTACTTTATTGGATATAGTGCAATCTATGATGTTTCTTACCGATTTACCACTATCGTTTTGGGGTTATGCATTAAAGACAGCTGCATTCATGTTTAATATGGCACCATCTAAGTCCGTTGAGACGACACAATCTGAACTGTGGTTTGGCAAGAAACCAAAGTTGTCGTTTCTTAAAGTTTGGGATTGTGATGCTTATATGAAAAGGTTTCATCCTGATAAGCTCAAAACCAAATCGGAGAAATATGTCTTCATAGGATACCCAAAGGAAACTGTTGGGTACACCTTCTATCACAGATCCGAAGGAAAGACATTCGTTGCTGAGAATGGATCCTTTCTAGAGAAGGAGTTTCTCTCGAAAGAAGTGAGTGGGAGGAAAGTAGAACTTGATAAGGTAATTGTACCTTCTCCCTTATTGTAAAGTAGTTCATCACAGAAATCTGTTCCTGTAACTACTACACCAATTAGTGAGGAAGCTAATGATAATGATCATGTAACTTCAGATCAAGTTACTACCGAATCTCGTAGGTTAACCAGAGTGAGATCCGCACCAGAGTGGTACGGTAATCCTATTCTGGAAGTCATGTTACTAGACCATGACGAACTTGCGAACTATGAGGAAGCGATGATGAGCCCAGATTCCGCGAAATGGTTTGAGGCCATGAAATTTGAGATATGATCCATGTATGAGAACAAAGTATGGACTTTGATGGATTTGCCCGATGATCGGCAAGCCATAGAAAATAAATGGATCTTCAAGAGGAAGATGGACGCTGATAGTAGTGTTACTATCTACAAAGCTAGACTTGTCAAAAAATGTTTTTGACAAAGTTCAAGGTGTTGACTACGATGAAATTTTCTCACTCGTAGCGATGCTTAAGTCTGTCCAAATCATGTTAGCAATTGCCGCAATTTTATGAAATCTGGCAAATGGATAAACAAAACCGTTGGGGAACGTAGTAATTTCAAAAAAATTCCTACGCACACGCAAGATCATGGTGATGCATAGCAACGAGAGAGGAGAGTGTGATCTACGTACCCTTGTAGATCGACAACGGAAGCGTTTGGTTGATGTAGTCGTACGTCTCCACGGCCCGACCGATCAAGCACCGCAACTACGGCACCTCCGAGTTCTAGCACACGTTCAGCTCGATGACGATCCCCGGACTCCGATCCAGCAAAGTGTCGGGGAAGAGTTCCGTCAGCACGACGGCGTGGTGACGATCTTGATGTACTACTGTCGCAGGGCTTCGCCTAAGCACCGCTACAATATTATCGAGGACTATGGTGGCAGGGGGCGCCGCACACGGCTAAGAATATGATCACGTGGATCAACTTGTGTCCCTCTGGGGTGCCCCTGCCTCCGTATATAAAGGCTCAAGGGGGGGTGCGGCCGGCCTAGGAGAGGCACGCCAGGAGGAGTCCTACTCCCTCCGGGAGTAGGACTTCCGCCCACCCCAATCCTAGTTGGAATAGGATTCGCGAGGTGGAAGAGAGAGAGAGAGAAGGAGGGGGGCCCCGGCTCCCTCTCTCCTTGTCCTATTCGGACTAGGGGGAGGGGCGCGCGGCCCAGCCCTGGCCGCCTCTCCTCTTCTTCCACTAAGGCCCACTAAGGCCCATATAGCTCCCGGGGGGTTCCGGTAACCTCCCAGTACTCCGGTAAAATCCCGATTTCACCCGGAACACTTCCGATATCCAAACATAGGCTTCCAATATATCAATCTTTATGTCTCGACCATTTCGAGACTCCTCGTCATGTCCGTGATCACATCAGGGACTCCGAACAACCTTCGGTACATCAAAACATATAAACTCATAATGTAACTGTCATCGAAACCTTAAGCGTGCGGACCCTACGGGTTCGAGAATAATGTAGACATGACCGAGACATGTCTCCGGTCAATAACCAATAGCGGGACCTGGATGCCCATATTGGTTCCTACATATTCTACGAAGATCTTTATCGGTCAGACAGCATAACAACATACGTTGTTCCCTTTGTCATCGGTATGTTACTTGCCCGAGATTCGATCGTCGGTATCCAATACCTAGTTCAATCTCGTTACCGGCAAGTCTCTTTACTCGTTCCGTAATACATCATCCCGCAACTAACTCATTATTTGCAATGCTTGCAAGGCTTAAGTGATGTGCATTACCGAGAGGGCCCGGAGATACCTCTCCGACATTTGGAGTGACAAATCCTAATCTCGAAATACGTTAACCCAACATGTACCTTTGGAGACACCTGTAGAGCTCCTTTATAATCACCTAGTTATGTTGTGACGTTTGGTAGCACACAAAGTGTTCCTCCAGCACACGGAGTTACATAATCTCATAGTCATAGGAACATGTATAAGTCACGAAGAAAGCAATAGCAACATACTAAACGATCGGGTGCTAAGCTAATGGAATGGGTCATGTCAATCAGATCATTCAACCAATGATGTGATCCCATTAATCAAATAACAACTCTTTGTCCATGGTCAGGAAACATAACCATCTTTGATTAACGAGCTAGTCAAGTCGAGGCATACTAGTGACCCTCTGTTTGTCTATGTATTCACACATGTATTATGTTTCCGGTTAATACAATTCTAGCATGAATAATAAACTTTTATCATGATATAAGGAAATAAATAATAAATTTATTATTGCCTCTAGGGCATATTTCCTTCAGTCTCCCACTTGCACTAGAGTCAATAATCTAGATTACACAGTAATGATTCTAACACCCATGGAGCTTTGGTGCTGATCATGTTTTGCTCGTGGAAGAGGCTTAGTCAACGGGTCTGCTACATTCAGCTCCGTATGTATCTTGCAAATCTCTATGTCTCCCACCTGGACTAGATCCCGGATGGAGTTGAAGCGTCTCTTGATGTGTTTGGTTCTCTTGTGAAATCTGGATTCCTTTGCCAAGGCAATTGCACCAGTATTGTCACAAAAGATTTTCATTGGACCCGATACACTAGGTATGACACCTAGATCAGATATGAACTCCTTCATCCAGACTCCTTCATTTGCTGCTTCCGAAGCAGCTATGTACTCCGCTTCACATGTAGGTCCCGCCACGACGCTTTGTTTAGAACTGCACCAACTGACAGCTCCACCGTTTAATGTAAACACGTATCCGGTTTGCGATTTAGAATCGTCCGGATCAGTGTCAAAGCTTGCATCAATGTAACTGTTTACAATGAGCTCTTTGTCACCTCCATATACGAGAAACATATCCTTAGTCCTTTTCAGGTATTTCAGGATGTTCTTGACCGCTGTCCAGTGATCCACTCCTGGATTACTTTGGTACCTCCCTGCTAGACTTATAGCAAGGCACACATCAGGTCTGGTACACAGCATTGCATACATGATAGAGCCTATGGCTGAAGCATAGGGAACATCTTTCATTTTCTCTCTATCTTCTGCAGTGGTCGGGCATTGAGTCTGACTCAACTTCACACCTTGTAACACAGGCAAGAACCCTTTCTTTGCTTGATCCATTTTGAACTTCTTCAAAATCTTGTCAAGGTATGTGCTTTGTGAAAGTCCAATTAAGCGTCTTGATCTATCTCTATAGATCTTTATGCCTAATATGTAAGCAGCTTCACCGAGGTCTTTCATTGAAAAACTCTTATTCAAGTATCCCTTTATGCTATCCAGAAATTCTATATCATTTCCAATCAGTAATATGTCATCCACATATAATATCAGAAATGCTACAGAGCTCCCACTTACTTTCTTGTAAATACAGGCTTCTCCGAAAGTCCGTATAAAACCAAATGCTTTGATCACACTATCAAAGCGTTTATTCCAACTCCGAGAGGCTTGCACCAGTCCATAGATGGATCGCTGGAGCTTGCACACTTTGTTAGCTCCCTTTGGATCGACAAAACCTTCCGGTTGCATCATATATAACTCTTCTTCCAGAAATCCATTCAGGAATGCAGTTTTGACATCCATCTGCCAAATTTCATAATCATAAAATGCAGCAATTGCTAACATGATTCGGACAGACTTAAGCATCGCTACGCGTGAGAAGGTCTCATCGTAGTCAACCCCTTGAACTTGTCGAAAACCTTTTGCGACAAGTCGAGCTTTGTAGACAGTAATATTACCGTCAGCGTCAGTCTTCTTCTTGAAGATCCATTTATTCTCAATTGCTTGCCGATCATCGGGCAAGTCAACCAAAGTCCATACTTTGTTCTCATACATGGATCCCATCTCAGATTTCATGGCTTCAAGCCATTTTGCGGAATCTGGGCTCACCATCGCTTCTTCATAGTTCGTAGGTTCATCATGATCTAGCAGCATGATTTCTAGAACAGGATTATCGTACCACTCTGGCGCAGATCTCACTCTGGTTGATCTACGAGGTTCAGTAGTATCTTGTCCTGAAGTTTCATGATCATTATCATTAGCTTCCTCACTAATTGGTGTAGGTGTCGCAGAAACAGTTTTCTGTGATGTACTACTTTCCAATAAGGGAGCAGGTACAGTTACCTCATCAAGTTCTCCTTTCCTCCCACTCACATCTTTCGAGAGAAACTCCTTCTCCAGAAAGTTTCCGAATTTAGCAACAAAAGTCTTGCCTTTGGATCTGTGATAGAAGGTGTATCCAATAGTTTCCTTTGGATATCCTATGAAGACACATTTCTCCGATTTGGGTTCGAGCTTATCAGGTTGAAGCTTTTTCACATAAGCATCGCAGCCCCAAACTTTCAGAAACGATAACTTTGGTTTCTTGCCAAACCATAGTTCATAAGGCGTCGTCTCAACGGATTTTGATGGTGCCCTATTTAACGTGAATGCGGCCGTCTCTAAAGCATAACCCCAAAACGATAGCGGTAAATCAGTAAGAGACATCATAGATCGCACCATATCTAGTAAAGTATGATTACGACGTTCGGACACACCATTATGCTGTGGTGTTCCGGGTGGAGTGAGTTGCGAAACTATTCCGCATTGTTTCAAATGTACACCAAACTCATAACTCAAATATTCTCCTCCACGATCAGATCGTAGAAACTTTATTTTCTTGTTACGATGATTTTCAACTTCACTCTGAAATTCTTTGAACTTTTCAAATGTTTCAGACTTATGTTTCATTAAGTAGATATACCCATATCTGCTTAAGTCATCTGTGAAGGTGAGAAAATAACGATATCTGCCACGAGCCTCAATATTCATCGGACCACATACATCTGTATGTATGATTTCCAACAAATCTGTTGCTCTCTCCATAGTACCGGAGAACGGTGTTTTAGTCATCTTGCCCATGAGGCACGGTTCGCAAGTACCAAGTGATTCATAATCAAGTGGTTCCAAAAGTCCATCAGTATGGAGTTTCTTCATGTGCTTTACACCGATATGACCTAAACGGCAGTGCCACAAATAAGTTGCACCATCATTATCAACTCTGCATCTTTTGGCTTCAACATTATGAATATGTGTGTCACTACTATCGAGATTCAATAAGAATAGACCACTCTTCAAGGGTGCATGACCATAAAAGATATTACTCATATAAATAGAGCAACCATTATTCTCTGATTTAAATGAATAACCGTCTCGCATTAAACAAGATCCAGATATAATGTTCATGCTCAACGCTGGCACCAAATAACAATTATTTAGGTCTAATACTAATCCCGAAGGTAGATGTAGAGGTAGCATGCCGACCGCGATCACATCGACTTTGGAACCGTTTCCCACGCGCATCGTCACCTCGTCCTTAGTCAATCTTCACTTAATCCATAGTCCCTGTTTCGAGTTGCAAATATTAGCAACAGAACCAGTATCAAATAGCCAGGTGCTACTGTGAGCATTAGTAAGGTACACATCAATAACATGTATATCACATATACCCAGGAGAACACTTCTTGATAATTTTAGTGATAGATCATCTTATAATGCTACCGTCAATCAAAGAAAGATAAGATGCATAAAAGATAAACATCACATGCAATCAATATAAGTGATATGATATGGCCATCATCATCTTGTGCCTGTGATCTCCATCTCCGAAGCACCGTCATGATCACCATCATCACCGGCGCGACACCTTGATCTCCATCGTAGCATCGTTGTCGTCTCACCAATCTTATGCTTCCACGACTATCGCTACCGCTTAGTGATAAAGTAAAGCATTACAGCGCGATTGCATTGCATACAATAAAGCGACAACCATATGGCTCCTGCCAGTTGCCGATAACTCGGTTACAAAACATGATCATCTCATACAATAAAATTCAGCATCATGTCTTGACCATATCACATCACAACATGCCCTGCAAAAACAAGTTAGACGTCCTCTACTTTGTTGTTGCAAGTTTTACGTGGCTGCTATGGGCTTAAGCAAGAACCAATCTTACCTACGCATCAAAATCACAACGATAGTTTGTCAAGTTGGTGCTGTTTTAACCTTCGCAAGGACCGGGCGTAGCCACACTTGGTTCAACTAAAGTTGGAGAAACTGTCACCCGCAAGCCACCTATGTGCAAAGCACGTCGGGAGAACCGGTCTCGCGTAAGCGTACGAGTAATATCGGTCCGGGCCGCTTCGTCCAACAATACCGCCGAACCAAAGTACGACATGCTGGTAAGCAGTATGACTTATATCGCCCACAACTCACTTGTGTTCTACTCGTGCATATAACATCAACACATAAAACCTAGGCTCGGATGCCACTGTTGGGGAACGTAGTAATTTCAAAAAAAATTCTACGCACACACAAGATCATGGTGATGCATAGCAACGAGAGGGGAGAGTGTGATCTACGTACCCTTGTAGATCGACAACGGAAGCGTTTGGTTGATGTAGTCGTACGTCTCCACGGCCCGACCGATCAAGCACCGAAACTACGGCACCTCCGAGTTCTAGCACACGTTCAGCTCGATGACGATCCCCGGACTCCGATCCAGCAAAGTGTCGGGGAAGAGTTCCGTCAGCACGACGGTGTGGTGACGATCTTGATGTACTACTGTCGCAGGGCTTCGCCTAAGCACCGCTACAATATTATCGAGGACTATGGTGGCAGGGGGCGCCGCACACGGCTAAGAATATGATCACGTGGATCAACATGTGTCCCTCTGGGGTGCCCCTGCCTCCGTATATAAAGGCTCAAGGGGGGTGCGGCCGGCCTAGGAGAGGCACGCCAGGAGGAGTCCTACTCCCTCCGGGAGTAGGACTCCCCCCCCCCCCAATCCTAGTTGGAATAGGATTCGCGAGGTGGAAAAGAGAGAGAGAAGGAGGGGGGCGCCGGCCCCCTCTCTCCTTGTCCTATTCGGACTAGGGGGAGGGGCGCGCGGCCCAGCCCTGGCCGCCTCTCCTCTTCTTCCACTAAGGCCCACTAAGGCCCATATAGCTCCCGGGGGGGTTCCGGTAACCTCCCGGTACTCCGGTAAAATCCCGATTTCACTCGGAACACTTCCGATATCCAAACATAGGCTTCCAATATATCAATCTTTATGTCTCGACCATTTCGAGACTCCTCGTCATGTCCGTGATCACATCCGGGACTCCGAACAACCTTCATACATCAAAACTGTCATCGAAACCTTAAGCGTGCGGACCCTACGGGTTCGAGAACAATGTAGACATGACCGAGACATGTCTCCGGTCAATAACCAATAGCGGGACCTGGATGCCCATATTGGTTCCTACATATTCTATGAAGATCTTTATCAGTCAGACCGCATAACAACATACGTTGTTCCCTTTGTCATCGGTATGTTACTTGCCCGAGATTCGATCGTCGGTATCCAATACCTAGTTCAATCTCGTTACCGGCAAGTCTCTTTACTCGTTTCGTAATACATCATCCCACAACTAACTCATTAGTTGCAATGCTTGCAAGGCTTAAGTGATGTGCATTACCGAGAGGGCCCAGAGATACCTCTCCGACATTCGGAGTGACAAATCCTAATCTCAAAATACATTAACCCAACATGTACCTTTGGAGACACCTGTAGAGCTCCTTTATAATCACCCAGTTACGTTGTGACGTTTGGTAGCACACAAAGTGTTCCTCTGGCACATGGGAGTTACATAATATCATAGTCATAGGAACATGTATAAGTCATGAAGAAAGCAATAGCAACATACTAAACGATCGGGTGCTAAGCTAATGGAATGGGTCATGTCAATCAGATCATTCAACCAATGATATGATCCCGTTAATCAAATAACAACTCTTTGTCCATGGTCAAGAAACATAACCATCTTTGATTAATGAGCTAGTCAAGTCGAGGCATACTAGTGACACTCTGTTTGTCTATGTATTCACACATGTATTATGTTTCCGGTTAATACAATTCTAGCATGAATAATAAACTTTTATCATGATATAAGGAAATAAATAATAACTTTATTATTGCCTCTAGGGCTTATTTCCTTCAAAAACTACATTCCTTAATGGATTTAAAGAAGAGTTGTATATGGTACAACCAGAAGGTTTTGTCAATCCTAAAGGTGCTAACAAAATATGCAAGCTCCAACGATCCATCTATGGACTGGTGCAAGCATCTCGGAGTTGGAATATAAGCTTTGATAAGTTGATCAAAGCATATAGTTTTATACAGACTTGCGGTGAAGCCTGTATTTACAAGAAAGTGAGTGGGAGCACTACAACATTTCTGATAAGTATATGTGTATGACATATTGTTGATCGGAAATAATGTAGAATTATTTTGCAAAGCATAAAGGAGTGTTTGAAAGGATTTTTTCAAAGAAAACCTCGGTGAAGCTGCTTACATATTGAGCATCAAGATCTATAGAGATAGATCAAGACGCTTGATAAGTTTTTTCAATGAGTATATACCTTGACAAGATTTTGAAGTAGTTCAAAATGGAACAGTCAAAGAAAGAATTCTTGCCTGTGTTACAAGGTGTGAAGTTCAGTAAGACTCAAAGCCCGACCACGGCAGAAAATAGAATGAGAATGAAAGTCATTCCCTATGCCTTGGCCTTAGGTTCTATAAAGTATGCCATGCTGTGTACCAGACCTATTATATACCCTACACTAAATTTGGCAAGGGAGTACAATAGTGATCTAGGAGTAGATCACTGGACAGCGGTCAAAATTATCCTTAGTGGAATAAGGATATGTTTCTCGATTATGGAGGTGACAAAAGGTTCGTCGTAAAGGGTTACGTCGATGCAAGTTTTGACACTAATCTAGATGACTCTAAGTCTCGGTCTAGATACATATTGAAAGTGGGAGAAATTAGCTAGAGTAGCTCCATGTAGAGTATTGTTGACATAGAAATTTGCAAAATACTTACGGATCTGAATATGACAGACCAGTTGACTAAAATTATCTCACAAGCAAACATGATCACACCTTAGTACTCTTTGGGTGTTAATCACATAGCGATGTGAACTAGATTACTGACTCTAGTAAACCCTTTTGCTGTTGGTCACATATTGATGTGAACTATGGGTGTTAATCACATGGTGATGTGAACTATTGCTGTTAAATCACATGGCGATGTGAACTAGATTATTGACTCTAGTGCAAGTGGGAGACTGAAGGAAATATGCCCTAGAGGCAATAATAAAGTTATTATTGCTTTCCTTATTTCATGATAAATGTTTATTATTCATGCTAGAATTGTATTAACCGGAAACATAATACATGTGTGAATACATAGACAAACAGAGTGTCACTAGTATGCCTCTACTTGACTAGCTCGTTAATCAAAGATGGTTATGTTTCCTAACCATGGACAAAGAGTTGTTATTTGATTAACGGGATCACATCATTAGTTGAATGATCTGATTGACATGACCCATTCCATTAGCTTAGCACCCGATCGTTTAGTATGTTGCTATTGCTTTCTTCATGACTTATACATGTTCCTATGACTATGAGATTATGCAACTCCCATTTGCCGGAGGAACACTTTGTGTGCTACCAAACGTCACAACGTAACTGGGTGATTATAAAGGAGCTCTACAGGTGTCTCCAAAGGTACATGTTGGGTTGGCGTATTTCGAGATTAGGATTTGTCACTCCGAATGTCGGAGAGGTATCTCTGGGCCCTCTCGGTAATGCACATCACTTAAGCCTTGCAAGCATTGCAACTAATGAGTTAGTTGCGGGATGATGTATTACAGAATGAGTAAAGAGACTTGCTGGTAACGAGATTGAACTAGGTATTGGATACCGACGATCGAATCTCAGGCAAGTAACATACCGATGACAAAGGGAACAACGTATGTTGTTATGCGGTCTGACCGATAAAGATCTTCGTAGAATATGTAGGAGCCAATATGGGCATCCAGGTCCCGCTATTGGTTATTGACCGGAGACGTGTCTCGGTCATGTCTACATTGTTCTCGAACCGTAGGGTCCGCACGCTTAAGGTTTGGATGACAGTTATATTATGAGTTTATGAGTTTTGATGTACCGAAGGAGTTCGGAGTCCCGGATGAGATCGGGGACATGACGAGGAGCCTCGAAATGGTCGAGACGTAAAGATCGATATATTGGACGACTATATTCGGACATCAGAAAGGTTCCAAGTGATTCGGGTATTTTTCGGAGTACCGGGGAGTTACGGGAATACGGGGGAAGAAGTATTGGGCCTTGTTGGGCCATACGGGAAAGAGAGAGGGCTGCCTAGGGCAGGCCGCGCGCCCCCCCAAGGCCTAGTCCGAATTGGACTAGGGGGAGGGGCTGCGCCCCCTCCTTCCTTCCCTTCTCCCTTCCCTTCCTTGTCTCCTACTCCTACTACATGGAAGGAATCCTAGTTGGACTAGGAAAGGGGGAATCCTACTCCCGGTGGGAGTAGGACTCCCCTAGGGCGCGCCATAGAGAGGGCCGGCCCTCCCCTCCTCCACTCCTTTATATACGGGGGCAGGGGGCACCCCATAGACACACAAGTTGATCTTCATGATCGTTCCTTAGCCGTGTGCGGTGCCCCCTCCATGATATTACACCTCGGTCATATTGCAGCGGTGCTTAGGCGAAGTCCTGCGACGATTGAACATCAAGATTGTCATCACGCCGTCGTGCTGACGGAACTCCTCCCCGAAGCTTTGCTAGATCGGAGCCCGGGGAGCGTCATCGAGTTGAACGTGTGCCAAGAACTCGAAGGTGCCGGAGTAACGGTGCTTGGATCGGTTGGACCGGGAAGACATATGACTACTTCCTCTACGTTGCGTCAACGCTTCCGCTTCGGTCTACGAGGGTACGTAGACAACACTCTCCCCTCTTGGTGCTATGCATCACCATGATCTTGCGTGTGTGTAGGAATTTTTTTGAAATTACTACGTTCCCCAACAAAAGGCATCAACCTTTCGGCTACGTGTTCATCGCGAATATCATGAACGTAAGAAATTCGCACCATACAAGATCGATAGCAAGCGTGGATGGGTGTCTCTCTTGAAGCGTTGGAGGGTGATACAACAAGAATGCAACAAGTTTTGTGCCATCCTTGAGAGCATATTCGTCTCCTTTGTTTCCTGCTTGCTTGTCCAGTTTCCCATATGCTTGCTTGTCCATTTACCCATATGCCATTTGCCCATATGCTTGCATGCTCTTCATTTGTAGGCATTCCAAGCTTTATAAGCATTCAAGGCCCAACATGGGAACAAGTTGTTCATCCTCACCCATTGTTGGATGGTCATCAATGGGGATGAGAAGTTCAAGGCGCAATATGCCGCCATCCGGGCGCGTGGAGGGGAGGAAGCCGTCGAGGACAGTGAGGAAGAGAAGCCGCGGCCAAGGGGGAAGACTAACTCCAAGAAAGAGGACAAGTGTGATGCGGCGTCAATTACCTTGCATGCAATCTTTGAAGGCATGATGACCAAGAAGGACACAAGAGAGAAGCGTCGCCAAGACAAAGAGGACCAAATGAAAGCCTTCATGGAGATACAAAGGATGAGACTAGAGATGGATGTGGAGGAGCAAGTGAAGAAGCTCTAGATGGAGGCGGAGAAGCAACGGAAGATGCTCGAGATGGAGGCCACCAATGCCAAGACCAAGGTAAAAGAAGTGGCGCTCACTTGCATGACGAAGGGGGTGGTGATCATGAAGGTGGACTTAAGCACGGTGTCCCAAAGGAAGAGACCTTGGTTCGAGAAGATGCAGGCCGACATGCTCAAGTTCGACGACAAGTGATCTATGACACTGAGCGCCACCCCTTTTTTGTATGCCGACAAGTTTACCGGCATGACCATGACCGAGATGACGTGGTTGAACTATCATCCCCTTTTTGCGTGCTGGCATGTGTGCCGACCGCTGGGAAGTGCGCCAGCATGAACTATGCAGTTTTTTGGACTCTAGGTGATGGCAATGACCGCTGCTATGTTCTATGTGAAGGAAATATGCCCTAGAGGCAATAATAAAGTTATTATTTATTTCCTTATTTCATGATAAATGTTTATTATTCATGCTAGAATTGTATTAACCGGAAACATAATACATGTGTGAATACATAGACAAACATAGTGTCACTAGTATGCCTCTACTTGACTAGCTCATTGATCAAAGATGGTTATGTTTCCTAACCATAGACATGAGTTTTCATTTGATAAACGGGATCACATCATTAGGATAATGATGTGATTGACTTGACCCATTCCGTTATCTTAGCACTTGATCGTTTTAGTTTACTGCTATTGCTTTCTTCATGACTTATACATGTTCCTATGACTGAGATTATGCAACTCCCGATTATCGGAGGAACACTTTGTGTGCTACCAAACGTCACAACGTAACTGGGTGATTATAAAGGTGCTCTACAGGTGTCTCATATGGTACTTGTTGAGTTGGCATAGATCAAGATTAGGATTTGTCACTCCGATTGTCGGAGAGGTATCTCTGGGCCCTCTCGGTAATACGCATCACTATAAGCCTTGCAAGCAATGCAACTAATGAGTTAGTTGTGTGATAGTGCATTACAGAACGAGTAAAGAGACTTGCCGGTAACGAGATTGAACTAGGTATTGGGATACCGACGATTGAATCTCGGGCAAGTAACATACCGATGACAAAGGGAACAACGTATGTTGTTATGCGGTTTGACCGATAAAGATCTTCGTAGAATATGTAGGAGCCAATATGAACATCCAGGTTCTGCTATTGGTTATTGACCGGAGACATGTCTCGGTCATGTCTACATAGTTCTCAAACCCGTAGGTCCGCACGCTTAACGTTCGGTGACGATCGGTATTATGAGTTTATGTGTTTTGATGTACCGAAGGTAGTTCGGAGTCCCGGATGAGATCGGGGACATGACGAGGAGTCTCGAAATGGTCGAGACGTAAAGATCGATATATTGGACGACTATATTCGGACATCGGAAAGGTTCCGAGTGACTCGGGTATTTTTTGGAGTACCGGAGAGTTACGGGAATACGGGGAAGAAATATTGGGCCTCATGGGCCAAGTGGTGGAAGAGAAGAGGCAGGGCGCTGATATGTCTCCAACGTATCTATAATTTTTGATTGCTCCATGCTATTATATATTCTGTTTTGGATGTTTATTGGGCTTATTTATGCATTTTTATATTATTTTTGGGACTAACCTATTAACCGAAGGCGCAGCCCAAATTGCTGTTTTTTGCCTATTTCAGTGTTTCACAGAAAAAGAATATCAAACGGAGTCCAAATGGAATGAAACCTTTGGGAGCATGATTTTTGGAACAAACGTGATCCAGAGGACTTGGAGTGGATGTCAAGAAACAATCGAGGAGGCCACGAGGCAGGGGGCGCGCCTACCCCCTAGGCGCGCCCTCCACCCTCGTGGGCCCCTCGTTACTCCATCGACCTACTTCTTCCTCCTATATATACCTATGTACCCCCGAAAACATCCAGGAGCACCACGAAAACCTAATTCCATCGCCGCAACCTTCTATACCCAAGAGATCCCATCTTGGGGCCTTTTCCGAAGCTCCGCCGGAGGGGGCAATGATCACGGAGGGCCTCTACATCAACTCCATGGCCTCTCCGATGATGTGTGAGTAGTTTACTTTAGACCTTCGGGTCCATAGTTATTAGCTAGATGGCTTCTTCTCTCTCTTTGGATCTCAATACAGAGTTCTCCTCGGTCTTCTTGGAGATCTATTCGATGTAACTCTTTTTGCGGTGTGTTTGTCGAGATCCGATGAATTGTGGGTTTACGATCAAGATTATCTATGAATAATATTTGAATCTTCTCTGAATTCTTTTATGTATGATTGGTTTATCTTTGCAAGTCTCTTCGAATTATCAGTTTGGTTTGGCTTACTAGATTGATCTTTCTTGCAATGGTAGAAGTGCTTAGCTTTGGGTTCAATCTTGCGGTGCTCGATCCTAGTGACAGAAAGGGAAACGTCATGTATTGTATTGTTGCCATCAAGGATAAAAAGGTGGGGTTTATATCATATTGCATGAGTTTATCCCTATACATCATGTCATCTTGCTTAAGGCGTTTCTCTGTTCTTATGAACTTAATACTCTAGATGCATGTTGGATAGCGGTCGATGTGTGGAGTAATAGTAGTAGATGCAGGCAGGAGTCGGTCTATTTGTCATGGACGTGATGCCTATATACATGATCATACCTAGATATTCTCATAATTATTCGCTTTTCTACCAATTTCTCGACAGTAATTTGTTCACCCACCGCAATACTTATGCTATCTTGAGAGAATCCACTAGTGAAACCTATGGCCCCCGGGTCTATTTTCCATCATACAAGTTTCCAATCTATTTTATTTTGCAATCTTTACTTTCAATCTATATCATAAAAATACCAAAAATATTTATCTTATTATTATTATCTCTATCAGATCTCACTCTTGCAAGTGGCCGTGAAGGGATTGACAACCCCTTTATCACGTTGGTTGCGAGGTTCTTATTTTTTTGTGTAGGTACGAGGTGACTCGCGCGTGGTCTCCTACTGGATTGATACCTTGATTCTAAAAGACGAGGGGAAATACTTACGCTGCTTTGCTGCATCACCCTTTCCTCTTCAAGGGAAAACCAACGCAGTGCTCAAGAGGTAGCAGGAGCGCGCCCCCTAGCCCAAACCGAATTGGACTAGGGGGCCGGCCCCCCTTTCCTCCTTTCCTCCCTCTCCTTCCTTCTTCCATTCCCCTTCCTTTCCTCCTCCTAGTAGGAGTAGGAAAGGGGAGTCCTGCTCCTACTAGGAGGAGGACTCCTCCTACTGGCACGCCCTACAGGGGTCGGCCGGCCTCCCCCCTTGCTCCTTTATATACGGGGGCAGGGGCACCCTAGAACACACAAGTTGATCATTGGTCCCTTAGCCGTGTGCGGTGCCCCCATCCACCATAATCCACCTCGATCATATTGTAGTGGTGCTTAGGCAAAGCCCTGCGTCAGTAGCAACATCATCACCGTCATCACGCCGTCGTGCTGACAGAACTCTCCCGTGAAGCTCTGCTGGATCGGAGTTCGTGGGACGTCATCGAGCTGAACAGGTGCTGAACTTGGAGGTGCCGTGCGTTTGGTACTTGGATCGGTCGGATCATGAAGACGTTTGACTACATCAACCGTGTTCTCTTAGCACTTCCGCTTACGGTCTATGAGGGTACGTGGATGATACTCTTCCCTCTCGTTGCTATGCATCACCATGATCTTGCGTGTGTGTAGGGAAATTTTTGAAATTACTACGTTCCCCAATAGTGGTATTAGAGCCAGGTTTATGCGTAGATGTTATATGCACGAGTAGAACACAAGTGAGTTGTGGGCGATACAAGTCATACTGCTTACCAGCATGTCATACTTTGGTTCGGCGGTATTGTCGGATCAAGCGGCCCGGACCGACATTACGCGTACGTTTACGCGAGACTGGTTCTACCGACGTGCTTCGCACACAGGTGGCTGGCGGGTGTCAGTTTCTCCAACTTTAGTTGAACCGAGTGTGACTACGCCCGGTCCTTGTTGAAGGTTAAAACAACACTAACTTGACGAAATATCATTGTGGTTTTGATGCATAGGTAAGAACGGTTCTTGCTCAGCCCTTAGTAGCCACGTAAAACTTGCAACAACAAAGTATAGGACGTCTAACTTATTTTTGCAGGGCATGTTGTGATGTGATATGGTCAAGGCATGATGCTATATTTTATTGTATGAGATGATCATGTTTTGTAACGGAGTTATTGGCAACTGGCAGGAGCCATATGGTTGTCGCTTTATTGTATGCAATGCAATCGCCCTGTAATTGCTTTACTTTATCACTAAGCGGTAGCGATAGTCGTAGAAGCAATAGTTGGCGAGACGAAAACGATGCTACGATGGAGATCAAGGTGTCGCGCTGGTGGCGATGGTGATCATGACGGTGCTATGGAGATGGAGATTACAGGCACAAGATGATGATGGCCATATCATATCACTTATATTGTTTGCATGTGATGTTTATCCTTTATGCATCTTATTCTGCTTGATTGACGGTAGCATTATAAGATGATATCTCACTAAATTTCAAGGTACAAGTGTTCTCCCTGAGTATGCACCGTTGCCAAAGTTCGTCGTGCTGAGACACCACGTGATGATCGGGTGTGATAAGTTCTACGTTCACATACAACGGGTGCAAGCCAGTTTTGCACACGCAAAAATACTCAGGTTAAACTTGACGAGCCTAGCATATGCAGATATGGCCTCGGAACACTGAGACCGAAAGTTCGAGCGTGAATCATATAGTAGATATGATCAACATAGTGATGTTCACCATTGAAAACTACTCCATTTCACGTGATGATCGGTCATGGTTTAGTTGATATGGATCACGTGATCACTTAGATGATTGGAGGGATGTCTATCTAAGTGGGAGTCTTAAATATGACTAATTGAACTTTAATTTATCATGAACTTAGTACCTGATAGTATTTTGCTTGTCTATGTTGTTGTAGATAGATGGCCCGTGTTGTTGTTCCGTTAAATTTTAATGCGTTCCTTGAGAAAGCAAAGTTGACAGATGATGGTAGCAATTACACGGGCTAGGTCCGTAACTTAAGGATTATCCTCATTGCCGCACAGAAGAATTACGTCCTAGAAGCACCTCTAGGTGCCAAACCCGCTGCAGGAGCAACGCTAGATGTTATGAACGTCTGGCAGAGCAAAGCTGATGACTACTCGATAGTTCGGTGTGCCATGCTTTACGGCTTAGAACCGGGACTTCAACGACGTTTTGAACGTCATGGAGCATATGAGATGTTCCAGCAGTTGAAGTTAATATTTCAAGCAAATGCCCGGATTGAGAGATACGAAGTCTCCAATAAGTTCTACAGCTGCAAGATGGAGGAGAATAGTTCTGTCAATGAACATATACTCAGAATGTCTGGGTACCATAACCACTTGACTCAACTGGGAGTTAATCTTCCTGTTGATAGTGTCATTGACAGAGTTCTTCAATCACTGCCACCAAGCTACAAGAGCTTTGTGATGAACTATAATATGCAAGGGATGGATAAGACGATTCCCGAGCTCTTCGCAATGCTAAAAGCTGCGGAGGTAGAAATCAAGAAGGAGCATCAAGTGTTGATGGTCAACAAGACCACCAGTTTCAAGAAAAAGGGTAAAGGGAAGAAGAAAGGGAACTTCAAGAAGAACGGCAAACAAGTTGCTGCTCAAGAGAAGAAACCCAAGTCTGGACCTAAGCCTGAGACTGAGTGCTTCTACTGCAAAGGGACTGGTCACTGGAAGCAGAACTGCCTCAAGTATTTGGCGGATAAAAAGGATGGCAAGGTGAACAAAGGTATATGTGATATACATGTTATTGATGTGTACCTTACTAAAGCTCACAGTAGCACCTAGGTATTTGATACTGGTTCTGTTGCTAATATTTGTAACTCGAAATAGGGGCTACGGATTAAGTGAAGATTGGCTAAGGACGAGGTGACGATGCGCGTGGGAAATGTTCCCAAAGTCGATGTGATCACCGTCGGCACGCTACCTCTACATCTACCTTCGGGATTAGTTTTAGACCTGAATAATTGTTATTTGGTGCCAACATTGGGCATGAACATTATATCTGGATCTTGTTTGATGTGAGACGGTTATTCATTTAAATCAGAGTGGTCTATTTAAATCATATGGTTGTTCTATTTATATGAATAATATCTTTTATGGTCATGCACCCTTGAAGAGTGGTCTAGTTTTAATGAATCTCAATAGTAGTGATACACATATTCAATGTTGAAGCCAAAAGATGCAGAGTTGATAATGATAATGCAACTTATTTGTGGCACTGCTGTTTAGGTCATATTGGTGTAAAGCGCATGAAGAAACTCCATTCTGATGGACTTTTGGAATCACTTGATTATTAATCACTTGGTACTTGCGAACCATGCCTCATGGGCAAGATGGCTAAAACGCCGTTCTCCGGAACTACGGAGCGAGCAACAGATTTGTTGGAAATCATACATATTGATGAATATTGAGGCTCGCGGCGGGTATTGTTATTTTCTCACTTTCACAGATGATTTTAGCGGATATGGGTATATCTACTTGATGAAACATAAGTCTGAAACATTTGAAAAGTTCAAAAAATTTCAGAGTGAAGTGGAAAATCATCGTAACAAGAAAATAAAGTTTCTACGATCTGATCGTGGAGGAGAATATTTGAGTTACGAGTTTGGTCTTCATTTGAAACAATGCGGAATAGTTTCACAACTCACGCCACCCGGAACACCACAGTGTAATGGTGTGTCCGAACATCGTAATCGTACTTTACTAGATATGATGCGACCTATGATGTCTCTTACTGATTTACCGCTAGCGTTCTGGGGTTATGCTTTAGAGACAACTACATTCACGTTAAATAGGGCACCATCTAAATCCGTTGAGATGACACCTTATGAACTATGGTTTGGCAAGAAACCAAAGTTGTCATTTCTTAAAGTTTGGGGCTGCGATGCTTATGTGAAAAAGCTTCAACCTAATAAGCTCGAACCCAAATCGGAGAAATGTGTCTTCATATGATACCCAAAGGAGACTGTTGGGTACACCTTCTATCACAGATCCGAAGGCAAGGCATTTGTTGCTAAGAATGGATCCTTTCTAGAGAAGGAGTTTCTCTCGAAAGAAGTGAATGGGAGGAAAGTAGAACTTGATGAGGTAACTGTACCCGCTCCCTTATTGGAAAGTAGTACATCATAGAAACTGGTTCCTGTGATACCTACACCAATTAGTGAGGAAGCCAATGATGATGATCATGAAACTTCAGATCGAGTTAGTACCGAACCTCGTAGGCCAACCAGAGTAAGATCCGCACCAGAGTGGTACGGTAATCCTGTTCTGGAGGTCATGCTACTTGACCATGATGAACCTACGAACTATGAGGAAGTGATGATGAGACCAGATTCCACAAAATGGCTTGAGGCCACGAAATCTGAGATGGGATCCATGTATGAGAACAAAGTGTGGACTTTGGTTGACTTGCCCGATGATCGACAAGCCATCGAAAATAAATGGATCTTCAAGAAAAAGACTGACGCTGACGGTAACGTTACTGTCTACAAAGCTCGACTTGTTGCGAAAGGTTTTTGACAAGTTCAAGGAGTTGACTACGATGAGACCTTCTCACCCATAGCGATGCTTAAGTCCATCCGAAACATGTTAACAATAGCCACATTTTATGATTATGAAATTTGGCAAATGGATGTAAAGACTACATTCCTGAATGGATTTCTGGAAGAAGAGTTGTATATGATGCAACCTGAAGGTTTTATCGATCCATAGGGTACTAACAAAGTGTGCAAGCTCCAGCGATCCATTTATGGACTGGTACATGCCTCTTGGAGTTGGAATAAACTTTTCGATAGTGTGATCAAAGCATATGGTTTTATACAGACTTTTGGAGAAGCCTATATTTACAAGAAAGTGAGTGGGAGCTCTGTAGCATTTCTAATATTATATGTGGATGACATATTGTTGATTGGAAGTGATATAGAATTTCTGGATAGCATAAAAGGTGTAACGCCCTCGATGCGGCTATATCTCCCACATGTCGAAGCACGACTTAGAGGCATAACCGCATGGAAAGCAATGTCGCAAGTGAGGTAATCTTCACACAACCCATGTAATACATAAGGGAAAGAGATACATAGTTGGCTTATAATCACCACTTCACCCAATACATGAATTAAAGCATTACATTCATCCAAATACACTCAAGGTCCGACTACGGAACCAAAATAAAAGAAGACTACCCCAAGTGCTACACAGATCCCCGATCGACCCCAACTGGGCTCCACTACTGATCGACTAGAACGAAACAACACAAAGGACAAGATCTTCATCGAGCTCCTCATTGAGCTTGGTTGCGTCACCTGCTCGATAACATCGGCACCTGCAAACTGGTTTTGGAAGTATCTGTGGGTCACGGGGACTCAGCAATCTCACACCCTCACGATCAAGACTATTTAAGCTTATAGGAAGGGTAAAAGTATGAGGTGGAGCTGCAGCAAGCGACTAGCATATTTGGTGGCTAACATACGCAAATGAGAGCGAGAAGAGAAGGCAAAGCACGAACGAGAAACTATGATCAAGAAGTGATCCTAGAACAACCTACGTCAAGCATAACTCCAACGCCGTGTTCACTTCCCGGACCCCGCCGAGAAGAGACCATCATGGCTACACACGCGGTTGATGTATTTTAATTAAGATCAACTTTAGGTTTTCTACAACCGGACATTAACAAATTCCCATCTGCCCATAACCGCGGGCACGGCTTTCGAAAGTTCAAATCCCTGCAGGGGTGTCCCAACTTAGCCCATCACAAGCTCTCACGGTCAACAAAGGATATTCCTTCTAGCGTGAAGACCCGATCAGACTCGGAATCCAGGTTACAAGACATTTTGACATTGGTAAAACAAGACCAGCAAAGCCACTCGAATGTGCCGACAAATCCCGATAGGAGCTGCACATATCTCTTTCTCAGGGCACACCAGATTGTCCAAGGTTCCGGTAGGCCAGCCCAGAGTTGCCCCTCGTGGCCCCCGGCAGCTGACAGGTTGGACCAACACTTAGAGGAGCACTGGCCCGGGGGTTTAAATAAAGATGACCCTTGAGTCGGCCGACTCAAGGGAAAGAAAAGGCTAGGTGGCAAATGGTAAAACCAATGTTGGGCCTTGCTAGAGGAGTTTTATTCAAGGCGAACTGTCAAGGGGTTCCCATTATAACCCAACCACGTGAGGAACACAAAATCCGGGAACATAACACCGATATGATGGAAACTAGGGCAGCAAGAGTGGAACAAAACACCAGGCATAAGGCCGAGCCTTCCACCCTTTACCAAGTATATAGATGCATTAATTAAATAAGAGATATTGTGATATCCCAACAAGTAAACATGTTCCAACAAGGAACAACATCTCCATGTTCCAACAAGGAACAAACTTCAATCTTCACCTGCAACTAACAACGCTATAAGAGGGGCCGAGCAAAGCGGTAACATAGCCAAACAACGGTTTGCTAGGACAAGGTGGGTTAGAGGCTTGGTTCAACAATATGGGAGGCATGATATAGCAAGTGGTAGGTATCGCAGCATAGGCATAGCAAAAGAGCGAGCATCTAGCAAGCAAAGATAGAAGTGATTTCGAGGGTATGGTCATCTTGCCTGAGATCCGCAAGGAAGAAGAACGAGTCCATGAAGAAGTCAAATGGACGTAGTCGAACGGATCCTCACAAACGCGACGTTATCGGAACCAACCCGAAGAAGCAACACCGGAAAGAAGCAAACAACATAGTAAACAACCACGACATGAACATGGCATGATGCGCAACCAAGTATGATGCATGTCTGGTTTAAAGATACATGGCATGGCAAAGTGCCCAAACAATCCTACAAATTAAGTGGAGCTCAATATGCAACTCCATTGCATATTGACGAAACACCACATGACTAATTTAGTTCTCTCTCGTTTAGGTACTCAACAATATTAAATGTTGTTAAACATGGCAAGAGGAGAAGCATAATAAAACTATACCATTTAAACCATTTAAATGGGGCCGGATATAACAAACAACAAATCCGGTAAATCCCCATGTGCATTAGTAATCTAAAGCAAACAACAATTTTAAACATTCTTGATGTTGTTATCATGATGCGGATGACATGTTCAAGTTATGCAAGTTTTAAGAAAATGTTAACAAGAGCATATTATGAGGCATTTGTCACCGTGGTGGAAAGAAAAAAGATGCCACGGCAACGATAATGAAAACGGTGCCACTGCAATGTTTCGGTTCCGGTAACTCGATTGAGATACCGATGCAAAGGAGAAGTATGCGGATGCGTGCAAAAGATGGTGGGGCACTCCTGGATACCGGGTGTCCCATGAGTCGACGATGGTGACAAGGCAAAAGAGGGGAAACGTGCACCGACAATTCGAGCATGGAGCAAGCACGAGCATCTCATACATCACACATGCATTCATTCACGGGCGTCGTCTCGGTGGTTATACCTTTGAAGCGTGCATTTTCGGAACGGGTCAAGACGGGGTAGAGGAAGTAGTGGAAGTAGACGTTCTCGCAACGGTAGTGGAAGTAGTGGTACACATCCCAATGAGGAAGTAGTCGTTTTTGTTTGCGAAGCAGTAGTGGTACATGGTCATCAAGGAACTTGACGAATCCACGTTCAACGGTAGTCATTCACGATGCTTGTGAACCACGGTTCTTCGGGCAACAGTAGTCGTACACGTCCGTAGGCGTTCAGGTCTTCCATAGAGGTACTTGGCGTTTCCGCGTCGTCGGTCTTGCCGGTCCCGGACTCGGCAACGTAGTTGTACAAGAGCGTCATCGGACTTGTCGAATCTGAAGTCTTCGAGGGTCGTCGTGTAACTTGGCGCTTGCGGTCTTGATAGCTCGAAGGGGTACTTGGCACAATCCGTGTGGTCATGCACTTGTCGTCGAAGGACTTGACGGTCTTTCCAAAACGAAGGGGTACTCGGCAAAACCATGTCCTTCGAAGGTCGACGGTAGTGGTACACGTTGCCGGGGTACTTGTCGGATCCACGGCGACAGTAGTGGAACTTCACGGATCCGTGGTCTTCGGGCGTAGCGGTACTTGGCGAATCCCGAAACGGTCTTGATGATCCAAAGTGGCACAAGTGAGATGCACATCCACGCAGTCTCTAAACTTGGGCTCCGGGTACATGATTTGAGGGTCTTGGTGGTGGCCAAACTTGGCAACGTTCACAGAGGCACCAGTGGGGTGTTCGATGCACTGAAGGCCGAAGAAGAAACATGGGAGGGTGGCCATGGTGGTCTAGCAGCAGCAACAAGGGCGATGGAGGTGGGGTGGCATCGGGAGGCGCTATGCAGAGGAGACCGACGGGTCATGGGGAAGCGGCCCGAGACGAGCAAGCATCAAGCAGCAGCGGGAGGGGGGTTGCGGATAGCCGAGGTAGAGGAGCTGGCGTCGTCTGCTTTGCCGAGGCCAGCAGCAGGCCGCGTCGGTGGATTTGGTCGCCGGCAGGGTAGGTGGCGGCGCACGGGGAAGGGGCCCTATGCTGGAAGAAGAAGCGGAGGCAGGGGTCACACGAAGAAGCGTCGTGCTCGCCGGCGTGAGGTGCGCGCAGGCGAGGGAGAGCCTGGGAGGAGAAGGAGCGCATCGGGGTCCTGGTGCTTCTAGGCTTGGTCGACGACAGTGCACAGGAGAAGAAGAGCTCCGGCGGGGCTGCTTGCTGACGACGACCGGAGACGGAGGTGGGGCCCTCGGACTCAAGCGGGACGGCAGCGGCTGCAGGGAGCAGGCGGCGGCCATGGCGCTCGGGAAGGCACGGGGAGGAGAGGGGAGGAGTTTGCTGAGGGCGGCCGGTACTCGAGGAGCTCCTCTCCTCGGGCGCTCGGCGATAGGGGGCTCTCGCTCCTCTCTCTCTTCTTCTCAGGGTGGCGACAAGAGCGAGGGAGAGGGAGAGATCGAGAGGAGGGAGGATCGGGCACCAGTCCCATCTTCTATGCGTGACGGCGCTAGGAGGAACGAGGGAGTGAGGGGAGATGCGAGGGGATCGCTAGGGTTACAGGGGGGAGAGAGCGGGCCTTGGGCCACTGGTGGCTGGGCCTGGGAGGTCCAAGAGGCCGGACTAGCTGTAGCTGGGCCTGAGGTTAAAAGGGCTGGCCTCTCTCTTCTCTACATTATCCTTTAGCAGAAAAGAAAACCGAGAGAGGGAAAAGAAGGAGAGGGTTACGGAAGGATTTTTCGCATAGGGATAATTTCCCCGGACTTGCAAAAATGAGCTTGATCCCGCAAAATAGAAGTGGGCACGCGGTTGAAGTTGAATTCAAACTCATTTGAAATTAATTCAAATGATTTGAATAGGAAGTGAGGTTTGGGAAGGACCAAAAATGTTGAGACTTTTGGAGGAGCCTAAAAAAAAGAATTTTCGGCAAGGTTTGGATATCAACTCGAAGCAGAAAGGCATGGGATTATCTGCACGTGTGTTATGGGTGATTCCAAATTATTGGAATATGATTTATATAGCTCCCTAAAATATTGGGAGAATATGTTTTAAAGAGTAATCACCATAGTGAATATCCCTCGATTTAAATGGACCGAAGATCCATGCAATTTATTTAGTTGAGTTAAGAAAAGAAATGACATGATGGCATGATGACATGATGCAATGCACATGATGCAAAGATGAAAGCGATGAACCAAACAAATCACACGACGAAACCCGGAAACCCTGGAAGGCATCTGCAGCTCCGGTCTTGGGGCGTCACAACACTCCACCACTACAAGAGGATCTCGTCCTGAGATCTAGGATGGCACCGGAGGGAAAAAGAAGAGGAAGAGAAGATGTAAAACTAAGTTGCTTCTTTGACAAGCGAGTGAAACCAAAGAACCTTGAAAGGTTAAGCCATTTCGAGAAACGAATACAACTGAGATGAATGAAGTTGATAACTCTCCTTTAGAAAAGAGGAACAAGGAAGAATAAATTCGGACAGCACTCCAGTTGAAACGAGATAAGAAGAAAAGAACTTGAGTAGAGGGCACAACACTCCAGTTAAATGGATAAGCAAAAGAAAGAAACATGATCTTGACAAAACAAGATGATGGGTCGAAGAGAGCAACATCACAATGCCTCCGGAAGAAATGAAAGAATGGAAATGGAATGAATGGAGGGAAAGCAAGATCTTGGGAGAGCATGCTAACAACAAATGCTAGAAATGAGTAGTTGGATTAACAACAACGAAAAGGATAAGCTTGTAGTGGGCTTATGGAAAACATCTCAAAAGTGAGGTGAAGTTCTGCCACTTACGAAAAACAATAGATTGGATTGATAAGAACAAGGAGATGAGAAACTATTTCACCGGAAGGATGAAAGTAGAACTTGGGTCCTTTATGAGCACCATAAATAGCAACAACCCTTAGGAAGGCTTTAGGTGGAATATAACCCAAGATAACTCCAATGACGAGATTGATGGATTTACATAACTCATTCTTGACAACATGTGACTCATGAGACATGAACTCAAATTATCAAAAATGACATAATACCACCTCCAATAATATGGTAGAAAGAATTGCACTCCAGATTGCAAGAAGAAGAAAGCTTGAACTCCTCTGAAAATAATCTTGATGAACGTTTTGAGAGAGGATTAAGTCCTTTATGGACCATCATGCAGAAACTTCATGAAGAACTCCGCTAAACAAAAGAATGATCAAACGAAAAGAAAGATGAGAAGAGTAAGGTTGAAGCCTTGCAATGATTAGATGAAGCTTTGCGATGAGATAAAGAGAAAACTTGGAACTCCGGAAAAGAAAGATGAACAAATGGAAACAAGAATTTGATGAGCCTCCGGAATAGGGAATTAATCATTCGATGAAGCAAGAATAAGAATTACATTATGCGTATCCATCACCAATTTAAATTGATGACAAACAACGGATTTGGCATATCACTTATTCTCGTAGAAAAGATTAAGATAGGTATCGCGCCAACTTGAGAATGCCTTCAATGAAACACCGGTGGAATCGAAACAACGAATGAATTGATATGATAACGAAAGAAGAGGAATCTTGCATGAACCACCGTAAGAATTAAAATGACCGAAAGGAAGATAAAGGAACACCGGTTATAATTATGAAATGAACGAGGATACTTGAGAGAATTTAGATACAAGTGAACAAAGAGATTCCGAGATAATTAGAGAACACTTGAATGAAGCACCGATAAGATTTAGAGAAAGAGAGCTGAAAGCTGAGAATGAATAAATCTGAGATGATGGACTCCGGATGATCAAACTGAAAAGACTCCTGAATTGCTCTGGCTAGGTGAAAATAAATCTCACAACCGAAGAGAATTATGAGAGGATGGCAACAAGCTAGAATCACAAATCTTTGAAGAGAATGGAGCAAGATTAAAGAGAAACTCTTCTTCGATCTTCAAAATCCGAGAAAAACGACGAGAAACACCACCAAATTGTTGAGGCACTCCGAAATGAAAATTAGAAAGGTTGAACCAACGATGAAAGAATTGAAAGATCTTGGAGAAAGGCATTTGACTGATGATAACTCATTCTTATGTCAAACTTTGAAAAGAATTTGAGAATAACTCCGGGAAGAATAAGAAGAGTCAGGTAAGATCCTGGGAAAAGACCTGTGGGTTAGGGCCCACTCAAAAGAAACATCGTAGAACGATTCAAAAGAGAGAAAGCACCGGTTGAATTAAATGACTTGAATGAGATAACATCCTCAAAAGAGTTTGAATGAAAGCAGAGTGGAAACACGAATCTTCGAGATATCTTGAGCACCCCGGAACAATTGAATAGCGAGAAGTGGATGATTACAAGGTGCACCGGCATGAGAAAGCATTAGAAACGAGGGGAAAAGGAATATGATCAACACCAAAAGTTTGAATTGGTTCCACCGGAGAAGAAAAAGAACGAAGAACGATGAACTTGAAGCTCCGTAAGAATCTTTATGAGAATCACCGGATAAGAGCATTGACGGAAAAAAAATGGAGAGACTTCACATCAATAACATGATAAATGATTAAGAATTCTGAGTCCTTGAAGGAAACAAGGGAGGGAGGGCGGGAAAACAAAAGCAACTTGGAGACGGATGAAACAAACACCATTGAGAAGAACTAATACTTGGTCTTGCGGATGTTGAAATGATCGGATCCACTTGAAGAGAAGCACGCCGGTTAAAAAGGATTGACAAAACAATCTTGATGATCAAGAAGGATTAGTATTCACGTCGGAGTATGAGAACACCATTTGGGGAAGGTATGGAATCAACATTTGACTTCGAAGCAACTCGAATACCACAATTCAAAACAAAACAAAGGATTGGCTTGCAAAATAAGCCGGAACAAACATATGATAGAGATTTCGTCCGAAGTTTTTATGGTGGGGCCTACACGGGCTCGATCGTACAACACCATCATGTACAAGGCAGTGCACATGACATACGAAGCGTCCCCGAGTCGGCATAGCCAAGGACTCTTTAAGACACAACGAGACCACTTTAAAACCAACCGTGAATAGGCGGACCACTAGACGTCGAACCCCAATTTCATATCATACATCTGTCGGAAAGATATCCTAGGAGCTACTTGAATTCCCACTTATAAACTCCCGAAATTTTCCGGTTATGCAATTAGGTGTTGGGGATACAGGGGAAGCATAATATCTCACCCAAACTAGCAAATCCTACATCCAGTTGTATCCATCCTTCAACACATAACCAAGAAACCTTCGGAAATCATCTACCTCAACCTTCGAAAAGCATCCGTTATACGAGTTATGGCAATACTCCCGAAATCCCGCCCCAGTACTGGGTGGCGTCGAGGTTATCTCACCAACAACTGCATAAAAGAGATTTTCGATGTCGGCGAAACTAAACTCAGGTATTCCAGAACTGCAACGATAAAATTGTGACGACAACACCTCGGAGCTCAACTCCCCGGGACACTGCCACAACCCCTAAACGACAGGAGGCACCAAGAACAATGTTCTCGTCACAAAACCATCAGAACAATTCCAAGATACCCGCGTGATCCTAAATTTTTTTAGTGAAATTTGAGAAGAGAAGAGTCAAAACTCTATGTCAGGATGCCTCACCAGAGCGACGAAGGGACTAAGGAGTAAAAATAAGTCCTAACTCTTCGATATATATAATCCTAAATGACTCAAAACATTTTTCTAGACTCAACAACGCCAGTGATTCGATCAAGCAGGGGGCTCCTAAGGTCGGGGAAGGCTCTGATTACCAACTTGTAATGCCCTCGATGCGGCTATATCTCCCACATGTTGAAGCACGACTTAGAGGCATAACCGCATGGAAAGCAATGTCGCAAGTGAGGTAATCTTCACACAACCCATGTAATACATAAGGGAAAGAGATACATAGTTGGCTTACAATCGCCACTTCACCCAATACATGAATTAAAGCATTACATTCATCCAAATACACTCAAGGTCCGACTACGGAACCAAAATAAAAGAAGACTACCCCAAGTGTTACACCGATCCCCGATTGACCCCAACTGGGCTCCACTACTGATCGACTAGAACGAAACAACACAAAGGACAAGATCTTCATCGAGCTCCTCCTTGAGCATGGTTGTGTCACGTGCTCGGTAACATCGGCACCTGCAAACTGGTTTTCGAAGTATCTGTGAATCACGGGGACTCAGCAATCTCACACCCTCACGATCAAGACTATTTAAGCTTATAGGAAGGGTAAAAGTATGAGGTGGAGCTACAGCAAGCGACTAGCATATTTGGTGGCTAACATACGCAAATGAGAGCGAGAAGAGAAGGCAAAGCACGAACGAGAAACTATGATCAAGAAGTGATCTTAGAACAACCTACGTCAAGCATAACTCCAACGCCGTGTTCACTTCCCGGACCCCGCCGAGAAGAGACCATCATGGCTACACACGCGGTTGATGTATTTTAATTAAGACCAACTTTAGGTTTTCTACAACCGGACATTAACAAATTCCCATCTGCCCATAACCGCGGGCACGGCTTTAGAAAGTTCAAATCCCTGCAGGGGTGTCCCAACTTAGCCCATCACAAGCTCTCACGGTCAACGAAGGATATTCCTTCTAGCGGGAAGACCCGATCAGACTCGGAATCCCGGTTACAAGACATTTCGACAATGGTAAAACAAGACCAACAAAGCCACCCGAATGTGCCGACAAATCCCGATAGGAGCTGCACATATCTCTTTCTCAGGGCACACCGGATTGTCCAAGGTTCCGGTAGGCCAGCCCAGAGTTGCCCCTGGTGGCCACCGGCAGCTGACAGGTTGGACCAACACTCAGAGGAGCACTGGCCCGGGGGTTTAATAAAGATGACCCTTGGGCCGGCCGACTCAAGGGAAAGAAAAGGCTAGGTGGCAAATGATAAAACCAATGTTGGGCCTTGCTGGAGGAGTTTTATTCAAGGCGAACTGTCAAGGGGTTCCCATTATAACCCAACCGCATGAGGAACGCAAAATCCGGGAACATAACACCGATATGACGGAAACTGGGGTGGCAAGAGTGGAACAAAACACCAGGCATAAGGCCAAGCCTTCCACCCTTTACCAAGTATATAGATGCATTAATTAAATAAGAGATATTGTGATATCCCAACAAGTAAACATGTTCCAACAAGGAACAACATCTCCATGTTCCAACAAGGAACAAACTTCAATCTTCACCTGCAACTAATAACGCTATAAGAGGGGCTGAGCAAAGCGGTAACATAGCCAAATAACGGTTTGCTAGGACAAGGTGGGTTAGAGGCTTGGTTCAACAATATGGGAGGCATGATATAGCAAGTGGTAGGTATCGCAGCATAGGCATAGCAAAAGAGCGAGCATCTAGCAAGCAAAGATAGAAGTGATTTCGAGGGTATGGTCATCTTGCCAGAGATCCGCAAGGAAGAAGAACGAGTCCATGAAGAAGTCAAACGGACGTAGTCGAACGGATCCTCACAAACGCGACGTTATCGGAACCAACCCGAAGAAGCAACACCGGAAAGAAGCAAACAACATAGTAAATAACCACGACATGAACATGGCATGATGCGCAACCAAGTATGATGCATGTCTGGTTTAAAGATACATGGCATGGCAAAGTGCCCAAACAATCCTACAAATTAAGTGGAGCTCAATATGCAACTCCGTTGCATATTGACGGAACACCACATGACTAATTTAGTTCTCTCTCGTTTAGGTACTCAACAATATTAAATGTTGTTAAACATGGCAAGAGGAGAAGCATAATAAAACTATACCATTTAAACCATTTAAATGGGGCCGGATATAACAAACAACAAATCCGGTAAATCCCCATGTGCATTAGTAATCTAAAGCAAACAACAATTTTAAACATTCTTGATGTTGTTATCATGATGCGGATGACATGTTCAAGTTATGCAAGTTTTAAGAAAATGTTAACAAGAGCATATTATGAGGCATTTGTCACCGTGGTGGAAAGAAAAAAGGTGCCACGGCAACGATAATGAAAACGGTGCCACTGCAATGTTTTGGTTCCGATAACTCGATTGAGATATCGATGCAAAGGAGAAGTATGCGGATGCGTGCAAAAGATGGTGGGGCACTCCGAGATACCGGTGTCCCATGAGTCGACGATGGTGACAAGGCAAAAGAGGGGCAACATGCACCGACAATTCGAGCATGGAGCAAGCACGAGCATCTCATACATCACACATGCATTCATTCACGGGCGTCGTCTCGGTGGTTATACCTTTGAAGCATGCATTTTCGGAACGGGTCAAGACGGGGTAGAGGAAGTAGTGGAAGTAGACGTTCTCGCGAAGCGGTAGTGGTACATGGTCATCGAGGAACTTGACGAATCCACGTTCAACGGTAGTCATTCACGACACTTGTGAACCACGGTTCTTCGGGCAACAGTAGTCGTACACGTCCGTAGGCATTCAGGTCTTCCATAGAGGTACTTGGCGTTTCCGCGTCGTCGGTCTTGCCGGTCCCGGACTCAGCAACGTAGTTTTACAAGAGCGTCATCAGACTTGTCGAATATGAAGTCTTTGAGGATCGTCGTGTAACTTGGCGCTTGCGGTCTTGATAGCTCGAAGGGGTACTCGGCACAATCCGTGTGGTCATGCACTTGTCGTCGAAGGACTTGACGGTCTTTCCAAAATGAAGGGGTACTCGGCAAAACCATGTCCTTCGAAGGTTGACGGTAGTGGTACATGTTGCCGGGGTACTTGTCGGATCCACGGCGACGGTAGTGGAACTTCACGGATCCGTGGTCTTCGGGCGTAGCGGTACTTGGCGAATCCCGAAACGGTCTTGATGATCCAAAGTGGCACAAGTGAGATGCACATCCACGCAGTCTCCAAACTTGGGCTCCGGGTACATGATTTGAGGGTCTTGGTGGTGGCCAAACTTGGCAACGTTCATAGAGGCACCAGTGGGGTGTTTGATGCACTGAAGGCCGAAGAAGAAACATGGGAGGGTGGCCATGGTGGTCTAGCAGCAGCAACAAGGGTGATGGAGGTGGGGTGGCGTCGGGAGGCGCTATGCAGAGGAGACCGACGGGTCATGGGGAAGCGGCGCGAGACGAGCAAGCATCAAGCAGCAGCGC
>NC_041388.1:64686932-64705541 GCF_002162155.2 Triticum dicoccoides
GTTTGCTTTGTCGAGGCCGGCAGCAGGCCTCGTCGGTGGCTTTGGTCGCCGGCAGGGTAGGTGGCGGCGCACGGGGAAGGGGCCATGTGCTGGAAGAAGAAGCGGAGGAAGGGGTCACACGAAGAGGCGTCGTGCTCGCCGGCGTGAGGTGCGTGCAGGCGAGGGAGATCCTGGGAGGAGAAGGAGCGCGTCGGGGTCCTGGTGCTTCTGGGCTTGGTCGACGATAGTGCACAGGAGAAGAAGAGCTCCGGCGGGGCTGCTTGCTGACGACGAACGAAGACGGAGGCGGGGCCCTCGGACTCGAGCGGGACGGCAGCGGCTGCATGGAGCGGGCGGCGGCCATGGCGCTCGGGAAGGCGCGGGGAGGAGAGGGGAGGAGGTTGCTGAGGGCGGTCGTTACTCGAGGAGCTCCTCTCCTCGGGCGCTCGGTGACAGGGGGCTCTCGCTCCTCTCTCTCTTCTTCTCAGGGTGGTGACAAGAGCGAGTGAGAGGGAGAGATCGAGAGGAGGGAGGATCGGGCACCGGTTCCATCTTCTATGCGTGACGGCGCTAGGAGGAATGAGGGAGTGAGGGGAGATGTGAGGGGATCGCTAGGGTTACAGGGGGGAGAGAGCGGGCCTTGGGCCACTGGTGGTTGGGCCTGGGAGGTCCAAGAGGCCGGACTAGTTGTAGTTGGGCCTGAGGTTAAAAGGGCTGGCCTCTCTCTTCTCTACATTATCCTTTAGGAGAAAAGAAAACCGAGAGAGGGAAAAGAAGGAGAGGGTTACGGAAGGATTTTGCGCATAGGGATAATTTCCCCGGACTTGCAAAAATGAGCTTGATCCCGCAAAATAGAAGTGGGCATGCGGTTGAAGTTGAATTCGAACTCATTTGAAATTAATTCAAATGATTTGAATAGGAAGTGAGGTTTGGGAAGGACCAAAAATGTTGAGACTTTTGGAGGTGCCTCAAAAAAAAAGAATTTTCGGCAAGGTTTGGAGATCAACTCGAAGCAGAAAGGCATGGGATTATCTGCACGTGTGTTATGGGTGATTCCAAATTTTGGAATATGATTTATATAGCTCCCTAAAATATTGGGAGAATATGTTTTAAAGAGTAATCACCATAGTGAATATCCCTCGATTTAAATGGACCGAAGATCCATGCAATTTATTTAGTTGAGTTAAGAAAAGAAATGACATGATGGCATGATGACATGATGCAATTCACATGATGCAAAGATGAAAGCGAAGAACCAAACAAATCACATGACGAAACCCGGAAACCCTGGAAGGCATCTGCAGCTCCGGTCTTGGGGCGTCACAAAAGGATACTTGAATAAGAGTTTGTTAATGAAAGACCTCGGTGAAGCTGCTTATATATTGGGCATCAAGATCTAAAGAGATAGATCAATACGCTTAATTGGACTTTCAAAAAGTACATACCTTGATCAAGTTTTGAAGAAGTTCAAAATGGATCAAGCTAAGAAAGAATTCTTGCCTGTGTTACAAGGTGTGAAGTTGAGTAAGACTCAATGCCCGACCACTGCAGAAGATAGAGAGAAAATGAAAAGTGTTCCCTATGCTTCAACCATAGGCTCTATCATGTATGCAATGTTGTGTACCAGACCTGATGTGTGCCTTGCTATTAGTCTAGCAGGGAGGTACCAAAGTAATCCAGGAGTGGATCACTAGACAGCGGTCAAGAACATCCTGAAATACATGAAAAGGACTAAGGATATGTTTCTCGTTTATGGAGGTGACAAAGAGCTCATCGTACATGGTTACGTTGATGCAAGCTTTGACACTAATCCAGACGATTCTAAATCGCAAACCGCATACGTGTTTATACTGAACGGTAGAGCTATCACTTGGAGCAGTTCTAAACAAAGCGTCGTGGCGGGATCTACGTGTGAAGCGGAGTACATAGCTGCTTTGGAAGCAGCGAATGAAGGAGTCTGGATGAAGGAGTTCATATCTGTGAAGGAAATATGCCCTAGAGGTAATAATAAAGTTATTATTTATTTCCTTATATCATGATAAATGTTTATTATTCATGCTAGAATTGTATTAACCGGAAACATAATACATGTGTGAATACATAGACAAATAGAGTGTCACTAGTATGCCTCTACTTGACTAGCTCATTAATCAAAAGATGGTTATGTTTCCTAACCATAGACAAAGAGTTGTTATTTGATTAATGGGATCACATCATTAGATGAATGATCTGATTGACTTGACCCATTCCGTTAGCTTAGCACTTGATCGTTTAGTTTGTTGCTATTGCTTTCTTCATGACTTATACATGTTCCTATGACTATGAGATTATGCAACTCCCGTTTACCAGAGGAACACTTTGTGTGCTACCAAACGTCACAACGTAACTGGGTGATTATAAAGGAGCTCTACAGGTGTCTCCAAAGGTACATGTTGGGTTGGCGTATTTCGAGATTAGGATTTGTCACTCCGATTGTCGGAGAGGTATCTCTGGGCCCTCTCGGTAATGCACATCGCATAAGCCTTGCAAGCATTGCAACTAATGAGTTAGTTGTGAGATGATGTATTGCAGAACGAGTAAAGAGACTTGCCGGTAACGAGATTGAACTAGGTACCAAGATACGGACGATCGAATCTCGGGCAAGTAACATACCGATGACAAAGGGGACAACGAATGTTGTTATGCGGTCTGACCGATAAAGATCTTCGTAGAATATGTAGGAGCCAATATGGGCATCCAGGTCCCGCTATTGGTTATTGACCAGAGACGTGTCTCGGTCATGTCTACATTATTCTCGAACCGTAGGGTCCGCACGCTTAAGGTTTCGATGACAGTTATATTATGAGTTTATGAGTTTTGATGTACCGAAGGAGTTCGGAGTCCCGGATGAGATCGGGGACATGACGAGGAGTCTCAAAATGGTCGAGACGTAAAGATCAATATATTGGATGACTATATTCGGACATCGGAAAGGTTCCGAGTGATTCGGGTATTTTTCGGAGTACCGGGTAGTTACGGGAGAAGCAATGGGCCTTGATGGGCTTTAGTGGGAAGAGGAGAAAGGGCCAAGGGGCTGCTGCGCCCCCCTCCCCTCTAGTCCGAATTGGACTAGGGAAAAGGGGGCCGGCCACCTTTCCTTCTCCTCCACTTCCTTCTCCCTTCCTCCCCTCTTGGTGGACTCCTACTAGGACTTGGAGTCCTAGTAGGACTCCACATCCTGGCCGCACCAATTGCCTTGGCCGGCCTCCTCCTCCTCCATCCTTTATATACTGAGGCAAGGGGCACCCCATGAACACAAGTTGATCTTCATGATCGTTCCTTAGCCGTGTGCGGTGCCCCCCTCCACTATATTCCACCTCGGTCATATTGTAGCGGTGCTTAGGCGAAGCCCTGCGACGGTAGAACATCAAGATCGTCACCACGCCGTCGTGCTGACGGAACTCCTCCCCGACGCTTTGCTGGATCGGAGCCCGGGGATCGTCATCGAGCTGAACGTGTGCCAAGAACTCGGAGGTGCCGGAGTAACGGTGCTTGGATCGGTCGGACCGTGAAGACGTACGACTACATCAACCTAACACTTCCGTTGTCGATCTACAAGGGTACGTAGATCACACTCTCCCCTCTCGTTGCTATGCATCACCATGATCTTGCGTGTGCGTAGGAAAATTTTGAAATTACTACGTTACCCAACAGTGGCATCCGAGCCTAGGTTTTATGGTTTGATGTTATATGCACGAGTAGAACACAAGTGAGTTGTGGGCGATATAAGTCATACTACCTACCAGCATGTCATACTTTGGTTCGGCGGTATTGTTGGACGAGACGACCCGGACCGACATTACGCGTACGCTTACGCGAGACCGGTTCTCCCGACGTGCTTTGCACATAGGTGGCTTGCGGGCGACAGTCTCTCCAACTTTAGTTGAACCGAGTATGGCTACGCCCGGTCCTTGCGAAGGTTAAAACGGAGTCAAATTGACAAACTATCGTTGTGGTTTTGATGCGTAGGTGAGATTGGTTCTTACTCAAGCCCGTAGCAGCCACGTAAAACTTGCAACAACAAAGTAGAGGACGTCTAACTTGTTTTTGCAGGGCATGTTATGATGTGATATGGTCAAGACATGATGCTAAATTTTATTGTTTGAGATGATCATGTTTTGTAACCGAGTTATCGGCAACTGGCAAAGGCCTTATGGTTGTCTCTCTATTGCATAAGATGCAAGTGTCCAATAATTGCTTTACTTTATCGCTATGCGATAGCAATAGTTGCAAGAGCAATTGTTGGCGAGACGACCACGTGACGACACATTGATATAGATCAAGATGATGGAGATCATGGTGTCATGCCGGTGACGATAGAGATCATGACAGGACTTTGGAGATGGAAATCAAAGGCGTAAGATGATGATGGCCATATCATGTCACATATTTTGATTGCATATGATGTTTATCTTTTATACATCTTATTTTGCTTAGTTTGACGGTAGCATTTTAAGATGATCTCTCACTAATTATCAAGAAGTGTTCTCCCTGAGTATGCACTGTTGCGAAAGTTCTTCGTGCTGAGACACCACGTGATGATCGGGTGTGATAGGCTCTATGTTCAAATACAACGGGTGCAAAACAGTTGCACACGCGGAATACTCAGGTTATACTTGACGATCCAAGCATATACAGATATGGCCTCGGAACACGGAGACCGAAAGGTCGAGCGTGAATCATATAGTAGATATGATCAACATAGTGATGTTCACCATTGAAACTACTCCATCTCACGTGATGATCGGACATGGTTTAGTTGATTTGGATCACGTGATCACTTAGAGGATTAGAGGGATGTCTGTCTAAGTGGGAGTTGTTAAGTAATATGATTAATTGAACTTAAATTTATCATGAACTTAGTCCTGGTACTATTTTGCAAATCATGTTGTAGATCAATAGCTCGCGTTGTTGCTTCCCTGTGTTTATTTTGATATGTTCCTAGAGAAAATTGTGTTGAAAGATGTTAGTAGCAATGATGCGGATTGGATCCGTGATCTGAGGTTTATCCTCATTGCTGCACAGAAGAATTATGTCCTTGATGCACCGCTAGGTGACGGACCTATTGCAGGAGCAGATGCAGACGTTATGAACATTTGGCTAGCTCAATATGATGACTACTTGATAGTTTAGTGCACCATGCTTAATGGCTTAGAATCGGGACTTCAAAGATGTTTTGAACGTCATGGACCATATGAGATGTTCCTGGAGTTGAAGTTAATATTTCAAGCAAATACCCGAGTTGAGAGATATGAAGTCTCCAACAAGTTCTATAGCTAAAAGATGGAGGAGAATCGCTCAACTAGTGAGCATGTGCCCAGATTGTCTGAGTACTACAATCGTTTGAATCAAGTGGGAGTTAATCTTCCAGATAAGATAGTGATTGACAGAATTCTCTAGTCACCATCACCAAGTTAGTAGAACTTCGTGATGAACTATGATATGCAAGGGATAACGGAAATGATTCCCAAGCTCTTCGTAATGCAGAAATTGACGAAGGTAGAAATCGAGAAAACATCAAGTGTTGATGATAGACAAGACCACTAGTTTCAAGAAAAGGGCAGAGGGAAGAAGGGGAACTTCAAGAAGAACAGCAAGCTAGTTGCTACTCAAGTGAAGAAGCCCAAGTCTGGTCCTAAGCCTGAGACTAAGTGTTTCTACTGCAAAGGGACTGGTCACTGGAAGCGGAACTACCCCAAGTGATTGGCAGATAAGAAGGATGGCAAAGTGAACATAAGTATATTTGATATACATGTTATTGATGTGTACTTTACTAGTGTTTATAGCAACCCCTCAGTATTTGATACTAGTTCAGTTGCTAAGATTTGTAACTCGAAACGGGAGTTGCAGAATAAACAGAGACTAGTTAAGGGTGAAGTGACGATGTGTGTTGGAAGTGGTTCCAAGATTGATATGATCATCATCGCACACTCCCTATACTTTCGGGATTAGTGTTGAACCTGAATAAGTGTTATTTGGTGTTTGCGTTAAGCATGAAAATGATTTGATCATGTTTATTGTAATACGGTTATTCATTTAAGTAAGAGAATAAATTGTTGTCCTGTTTACATGAATAAAACCTTATATGGTTACACACCCAATGAAAATAGTTCGTTGGATCTCGATCGTAGTGATACACATAATCATAATATTGAAACCAAAAGATGCAAAGTTAATAATGATAGTGCAACTTATTTGTGGCACTACCGTTTAGGTCATATTGGTGTAAAGCGCATGAAGAAACTCCATGCTGATGGGCTTTTGGAATCACTTGATTATGAATCAGTTGATGCTTGCGAACCATGCCTCATGGGCAAGATGACTAAGACTCTGTTCTTCGGAACAACGGAGCGAGCAACTGACTTATTGGAAATAATACATACTGATGTATGCGGTACGATGAGTGTTAAAGCTCACGGCAAGTATCGTTATTTTCTGAACTTCACAGATGATTTGAGCAGATATGGGTATATCTACTTGATGAGACATAAGTCTGAAACATTTGAAAAGTTCAAAGAATTTCAGAGTGAAGTGGAAAATCATCGTGACAAGAAAATAAAGTTTCTACGATCTGATCGCGGAGACAAATATTTGAGTTACGAGTTTGGTCTTCAATTAAAACAATGTGGAATAGTTTCACAAACTCATGCCACATGGAACACCTCAACATAATGGTGTGTCCGAACGTCATAACCGTACTTTATTGGATATAGTGCAATCTATGATGTCTCTTACCGATCTACCACTATCGTTTTGGGGTTATGCATTAGAGACAGCTGCATTCACGTTAAAAGGGCACCATCTAAATCTGTTGAGATGACACCATATGAACTATGGTTTAGCAAGAAACCAAAGTTGTCGTTTCTTAAAGTTTGGGGTTGCAATGCTTATGTGAAAAAGTTTCATTCTGATAAGCTCAAACTCAAATCGGAGAAGTGCGTCTTCATAGGATACCCAAAAGAAAATGTTGGGTACACCTTCTATCATAGATCCGAAGGCAAGATATTCGTTGCTTAGAATGGATCCTTTTTAGAGAAGGAGTTTCTCTCGAAAGAAGTGAGTGGGAGGAAAGTAGAACTTGATGAGGTAACTGTACCTGCTCCCTTATTGGAAAGTAGTTCATCACAGAAATCTGTTCCCGTGACTACTACACCAATTAGTGAGGAAGCTAATGATGATGATCATATAACTTCAGATCAAGTTACTACTGAATCTCGTAGGTAAACCGGAGTGAGATCCGCACCAGAGTGGTACGGTAATCCTGTTCTGGAGGTCATGCTACTTGACCATGACGAACTTGCGAACTATGAGGAAGCGATGATGAGCCCAGATTCCGCGAAATGGTTTGAGGCCATAAAATCTGAGATATGATCCATGTATGAGAACAAAGTATGGACTTTGATGGATTTGCCTGATGATCGGCAAGCCATAGAAAATAAATGGATCTTCAAGAGGAAGACGGACGCTGATAGTAGTGTTACTATCTACAAAGCTAGAATTGTCGCAAAAGGTTTTCGACAAGTTCAAGGTGTTGACTACGATGAGATTTTCTCACTTGTATATATGCTTAAGTCTGTCCGAATCATGTTAGCAATTGCCGCATTTTATGAAATCTGGCAAATGGATAAACAAAACTGCATTCCTTCATGGATTTCTTAAAGAAGAGTTGTATATGATGCAACCAGAAGGTTTTGTCAATCCTAAAGGTGTTAACAAAATATGCAAACTCCAACAATCCATCTATGGACTGGTGCAAGCATCTCGGAGTTGGAATATACGCTTTGATAAGTTGATCAAAGCATATAGTTTTATACAGACTTACGGTGAAGCCTGTATTTACAAGAAAGTGAGTGGGAGCACTACAACATTTCTGATAAGTATATGTGAACAACATATTGTTGATCGGAAATAATGTATAATTTTCTGGAAAGCATAAAGGAATATTTGAAAGGAGTTTTTCAAAGAAAGACCTCGGTAAAGCTGCTTACATATTGAGCACCAAGATCTATAGAGATAGATCAAGACGCTTGATAAGTTTTTCAATGAGTACATACCTTGACAAGATTTTGAAGTAGTTCAAAATGGAACAGTCAAAGAAAGAGTTCTTGCCTGTGTTGCAAGGTGTGAAGTTGAGTAAGACTCAATGCCCGACCACTGCAGAAGATAGAAAGAGAATGAAAGTCATTCCCTATGCCTCAGTCATAGGTTCTACAAAGTATGCCATGCTGTGTACCAGATCTATTGTATACCCTACATTGATTTTAGCAAAGGAGTACAATAGTGATTTAGGAGTAGATCACTGGACAGCGGTCAAAATTATCCTTAGTGGAATAAGGATATGTTTCTCGATTATGGAGGTGACAAAAAGGTTCGTCGTAAAGGGTTACGTCGATGCAAGTTTTGACACTAATCTAGATGACTCTAAGTCTCAATCTAGATACATATTGAAAGTGGGAGCAATTACCTAGAGTAGCTCCGAGCAGAGTATTGTTGACATAGAAATTTGCAAAATACATATGGATCTGAATGTGGCAGAGCCGTTGACTAAACTTCTCTCACAAGCAAAACATGATCACTTTTTGGGTCTCAATCACATAGCGATGTGAACTAGATTATTGAATCTAGTAAACCCTTTGGGTGTTAGTCACATGGAGATGTGAACCAATCACATAAAGATGTGAACTATTGATGTTAAATCACATGGCGATGTGATCTAGATTATTGACTCTAGTGCAAGTGGGAGACTGAAGGAAATATGCCCTAGAGGTAATAATAAAGTTATTATTTATTTCCTTATATCATGATAAATGTTTATTATTCATGCTAGAATTGTATTAACCGGAAACATAATACATGTGTGAATACATAGACAAACAGAGTGTCACTAGTATGCCTCTACTTGACTAGCTCATTAATCAAAAGATGGTTATGTTTCCTAACCATAGACAAAGAGTTGTTATTTGATTAATGGGATCACATCATTAGATGAATGATCTGATTGACTTGACTCATTCCGTTAGCTTAGCACTTGATTGTTTAGTTTGTTGCTATTGCTTTCTTCATGACTTATACATGTTCCTATGACTATGAGATTATGCAACTCCCGTTTACCGGAGGAACACTTTGTGTGCTACCAAACGTCACAACGTAACTGGGTGATTATAAAGGAGCTCTACAGGTGTCTCCAAAGGTACATGTTGGGTTGGCGTATTTCGAGATTAGGATTTGTCACTCCGATTGTCGGAGAGGTATCTCTGGGCCCTCTCGGTAATGCACATCACATAAGCCTTGCAAGCATTGCAACTAATGAGTTAGTTGTGAGATGATGTATTACGGAACGAGTAAAGAGACTTGCCGGTAACGAGATTGAACTAGGTATTAAGATACGGACGATCGAATCTCGGGCAAGTAACATACCGATGACAAAGGGGACAACGAATGTTGTTATGCGGTCTGACCGATAAAGATCTTCGTAGAATATGTAGGAGCCAATATGGGCATCCAGGTCCCGCTATTGGTTATTGACCGGAGACGTGTCTCGGTCATGTCTACATTATTCTCGAACCGTAGGGTCCGCACGCTTAAGGTTTCGTTGACAGTTATATTATGAGTTTATGAGTTTTGATGTACCGAAGGAGTTCGGAGTCCCGGATGAGATCAGGAACATGACGAGGAGTCTCGAAATGGTCGAGACGTAAAGATCGATATATTGGACGACTATATCCGGACATCGGAAAGGTTCCGAGTGATTCGGGTATTTTTCGGAGTACCGGGTAGTTACGGGAGAAGCAATGGGCCTTGATGGGCTTTAGTGGGAAGAGGAGAAAGGGCCAAGGGGCTGCTGCGCCCCCCCCCCCTCCCCTCTAGTCCGAATTGGACTAGGGAAAAGGGGGCCGGCCACCTTTCCTTCTCCTCCACTTCCTTCTCCCTTCCTCCCCTCTTGGTGGACTCCTACTAGGACTTGGAGTCCTAGTAGGACTCCACATCCTGGCCGCACCAATTGCCTTGGCCGGCCTCCTCCTCCTCCATCCTTTATATACTGAGGCAAGGGGCACCCCATGAACACAAGTTGATCTTCGTGATCGTTCCTTAGCCGTGTGCGGTGCCCCCCTCCACTATATTCCACCTCGGTCATATTGTAGCGGTGCTTAGGCGAAGCCCTGCGACGGTAGAACATCAAGATCATCACCACGCCGTCATGCTGACGGAACTCCTCCCCGACGCTTTGCTGGATCGGAGCCCGGGGATCGTCATCAAGCTGAACGTGTGCCAAGAACTCGGAGGTGCCGGAGTAACGGTGCTTGGATCGGTCGGACCGTGAAGACGTTCGACTACATCAACCTAACGCTTCCGTTGTCGATCTACAAGGGTACGTAGATCACACTCTCCCCTCTCGTTGCTATGCATCACCATGATCTTGCGTGTGCGTAGGAAAATTTTGAAATTACTACGTTACCCAACAATCCGATCTAGGTGTCATACCTAGTGCATCGGGTCCAATGAATTTTTTTTGTGACAATACTGGTGCAATTGCGTTGGCAAAGGAATCCAGATTTCACAAGAGAACCAAACACATCAAGAGACGCTTCAATTCCATCCGCGATCAAGTCCAGGTGGGAGACATAGAGATTTGCAAGATACATACGGATCTGAATGTTGCAGACCCATTGACTAAGCCTCTCTCACGAGCAAAACATGGTCAACAGCAAGGCTCCATGGGTGTTAGAATCATTACTGTGTAATCTAGATTATTGACTCTAGTGCAAGTGGGATACTGAAGGAAATATGCCCTAGAGGCAATAATAAAGTTATTATTTATTTCTTTATTTCATGCTAGAATTGTATTAACCGGAAACATAATACATGTGTGAATACATAGACAAACATAGTGTCACTTGTATGCCTCTATTTGACTAGCTCGTTGATCAAAGATGGTTGTGTTTTCTAACCATATACATGAGTTGTCATTTGATAAACGAGATCACATCATTAGTAGAATGTTGTGATTGACTTGACCCATTCCGTTAGCTTAGCACTTGATCGTTTTAGTTTACTGCTATTGCTTTCTTCATGGCTTATACATGTTCCTATGACTATGAGATTATGCAACTCCCGATCACCGGAGGAACACTTTGTGTGCTACCAAACGTCACAACGTAACTGGGTGATTATAAAGGTGCTCTACAGGTGTCTCCGATGGTACTTGTTGAGTTGGCATAGATCAAAATTAGGATTTGTCACTCCGATTGTCGGAGAGGTATCTTTGGGCCCTCTCGGTAATGCACATCACTATAAGCCTTGCAAGCAATGCAACTAATGAGTTAGTTGCGGGATAGTGCATTACGGAACGAGTAAAGAGACTTGCCGGTAACGAGATTGAACTAGGTATTGGGATACCGACAATCGAATCTCGGGCAAGTAATATACCGATGACAAAGGGAACAACGTATGTTGTTATGCGGTTTGACCGATAAAGATCTACGTAGAATATGTAGGAGCCAATATGAACATCCAGGTTCCGCTATTGGTTATTGACTGTAGACATGTATCGGTCATGTCTACATAGTTCTCGAACCCGTAGGGTCCGCACGCTTAACGTTCGGTGACGATCGACATTATGAGTTTATGTGATTTGATGTAACTAAGGTAGTTCGGAGTCCCAAATGAGATCGGGGACATGACGAGGAGTCTCGAAATGGTTGAGACGTAAAGATCGATATATTGGACGACTATATTCGGACATCGAAAAGGTTCCGAGTGATTCGGATATTTTTCGGAGTACCGGAGAGTTACGAGAATACGGGGAAGAAGTATTGGGCCTCATGGGCCAAGTGCTGGAAGAGAGGAGGCAGGGAGCGTGCCCCCCCCCCTAGCCCAAACCGAATTGGACTAGGCGGCGGCCCCCCTTTCCTCAATCTCCTTCCTTCTCCCCTTCCCCCTTCCTTTGCTCCTCCTAGTAGGAGTAGGAAAGGGGAGTCATACTCCTACTTGGAGGAGGACTCCTCCTCCTGGGATGCCCTACCGGGGCCGGCCGACCTTCCCCCTTGCTCCTTTATATACGGGGGCAGGGGACGCCCTAGAACACACAAGTTGATCATTGATCCCTTAGCCGTGTGCGGTGCCCCCCTCCACCATAATCCATCTCGATCATATCGTAGCGGTGCTTAGGCGAAGCCCTGCGTCGGTAGCAACATCATCACCGTCATCACGCCGTCGTGCTGACGGAACTCTCCCGTGAAGCTCTGCTGGATCGGAGTTCATGGGACGTCATCGAGCTGAACGTGTGCTGAACTCGGAGGTGCCGTGCATTCGGTACTTGGATCGGTCGGATCGTTAAGACGTTCGACTACATCAACCGCGTTCTCATAACGCTTCCGCTTACGGTCTACGAGGGTACGTGAACGATACTCTTCCCTCTCGTTGCTATGCATCACCATGATCTTGCGTGTGCGTAGAGAAAATTTTGAAATTACTACGTTCCCCAACACTATGGCCACGGGTTTTTTAAAAAATTCATATAATTTTCTGCACGAACGTGAATTGGGTTGGACGTTGAGCGCACGACCGATTCAAACGGACAAAAAAGATAAGACACATGTTTTTTTGGGTCGATGCGTTGGAGTTGCTGAGCGATGACATTGATAGACAACTGAGTCTACGACAACTGAGCCCAATAGTGAAATGGAACAAGCAAGGGCAAATTTGACAATTTTGACCTGTGAATGAAATCATTTCACAAAATGAACTGTCCCTAAAAAAATTCCACTCAGCTGACCTTTTTGAGTGGCGCCCGACACGAAGGCGTCACACTACACCGTGCAGCGCCTAACTGATAGGCGTTGCACGCCTAAGCAGCGTCCCACCCGTGTGATCCGAAAATTACTAAGTTAGTATATAGCACTTGAGAGCTAGGCGCTACAATGTATCTTAGCGTCTAGGCGTTGCACTAGTGGTTGCTTCTAAATAATGCAACCACTAGTGCAACGCCTAGAGGCTAGGCGCCGTACATTAACTTAGTAATTTTAGGCAGTCCAGGGTGCGACGCTGGCCAGATGTGTAGCGCCTGTCAGTCAGGCATTACACAGTGTAATATGGCGCCTTCGTGTCGGACGCCACTTAAAAAGGTCAGTTAAATGAATTCACTGTGACGCCTTCGTATCAAGCTAGCGCCACTTAAAAGGATCAGTTGAGTGATTTTTTTCAAAAGCAGTTCACTTTATGAAATGATTTCATCCATTGATCAAAATTGACAAATTTGACACGAGCAAGTGTGGCTGGGTGAGTCAGACCAGCTACTGATATACTCCCTCCGGTTCTTTTTACTCTACATATAAAAATTGTTTGAAGTCAAACTTCGTAATGTTTGACCATATTTATATGAAAAAATATTAGCATCTACAATGCTAAATTTATACAATATGAAAATTAAAGTCATGACGCATCTAATGTTGTTGATTTCACATTCTGAATGTTGATAGTTTTTTTTATAAACTTTATCAAAGTTTACGAGATTTGATTTCAGACAAATCTTATATGCGAAGGACCGGAGGGAGTATATAAAGAAAAGAGTCAGACCAGCTACCAGCAGCCTGCGTGCCATGTGAGTGGGCCCACGTGTCGCTGGTGTGGATTACTTAAACTCTGACCGTGTGTGCTCGACAGTTAATGAGATGGAAAACGTCTAAATCTGTCTCCCTTCTCCCCTTCTCCCCCTTCCTCTCTATCCTGCTCATCCCAAATCTCCCACCTACCTCCATTGTTGCTTGTGATTGTCTCCAGGGCCTCACAAGGCGGCCGGACGGAGGTAGGTGACGAAGACTGTCGTTCGTGCTCATGACCACCACCCCGCCAGAATTGCCCTTGGCGGCGAGGTCCAACACCAAAGCTGTGGAATCTTTACGTAATTGACATGCGTTTCCAATCTTGATGAAAACATCTTCTATATTCCTAATTTTGGATCCTTTACACAAGCCCCCGTTACAAAGAACAAATGGAAGAAGCACATCGAGCCATGTCGCTGCCGGGGAGCTTCAATTTGCGGCGGCCGGCGGCCAAGTGTCGTGGCAGTGGTCGCCCTCGTAGGTGACGACGAGCATGGCGGGGTCGTCGGTGGCGCGCTCCACGTGCTTCCGCGCCGGGCAGCCCTTGACGGTGCCGCACCTGTAGTAGCAGCGGGGGTGAGGGGACCCCTTGATGGTCTTCTGCCCGTACTTGCGCCACGAGTACTTGTCGCCGACGCCGGGGATGTCCGCCGCGCCCGAGGTTACCGTGGGCACGCGTGTCGTGTACTTCACCCGGTTCTTGCGCTTCTTCGAGCAGTGGCACCGGCCACCGGCGGCGGCGTCGGAGTGCGCGCAGCGCGTCTGCTGTTGGCGTTGCTTGCGTTTGGTCCCAGCCGGGAGCGGCGACTTGCCGGAGGACACCAGCTGGCTCCAGCCCTTCGACACGCTGCCCTCGCCCCCCGCCGTCACGGACGAGAAGAAAGACGTCGACGTCACCGAAGGCGCGGCAACCGAGGCCGCCGCCGGCGCCTTCAAAGGCTTCGTGAAGTCCAGCGTCATGCTTTTCTGCGGCGCCAGCTGCGGCGAGACAGCTGGTGTCGGTGCCTGGGCCGGCATCGGAGGAGGGGCAGAGGAGACAGGAGGGGGGGTCAACGAGTCGGCGTCAGCGCCAACAGGGCCGCGGCGGAAGCGGGCGTGGCCGGTGCGGTCGAGGATGTTGATGACCCGGCGGAACCTGGACACCGCCTGGTCGGCCATCTCTCCGAGGGGCGGCGCGCAGCCGGCGCGGGAGGAGAAGGAGGAGATGATGAGCTCGAGGCTGAGGAGCCCCGCGGCAGCGGCCTCCTGGAACTGCTCCTCGGCCTCGGCCGCGTGGCCGTGTGGGGCGTAGCCGCAACCCATGAGTTCGACGGCCATGGTCGGCGCCGGAGAAGAACGGGGAAAGGTGGGTGCGGCCTTGTGCTTTGGCTTGTGGCGTTGTGCGACTTTGAGATTTGAGGTGGAAATGGATGGACGGAGGCCGAGGGGTTTTATAAAGCGGAAAATGGGAGGAGGAGGGGAGGGCGAGGAATAATATGAGCGTAAGTCAAAGGATTTGGTTAGCTGAAACGCCATTTTTTTGGTCCTTTCTGAAATAGCCCTCGCGTGATTCAAGTTTCGTTTCCAGCTACCTTATTGTCGAGATCTGTAATTTATGTCTGCCACTTATTTTGGAGCAACTTTAGCCCATCCCTTAGAAAAATAGAGGAGTATCCGACCGAGTAAAATTTAGAGGAGTGAAAATCCGATTTTAGTCCTTTAATCGGGACCAAGCTGAACCCCTAAAACCCACAGAGGACGATAACTTTTCCTCCATCGCGTATCCGGCGCCTATATTTACTCCACCGCTTGGCGGTCGAGTAAAAAATCCTCACCCTCTGCCTCTCCCCCTTGCTTCCCGCCGCCGGTCCCCCCTCCCCCCCTCATTGCCCGCCGTCGCTTCCTCCCCAATGGCCGGATCCTGTGGCTGCCAGTCCCCACGGCCCATCCGCAGCGCGGATGTGCGCCGCCACGAGCATGTCCTCAAGCCACCACTGCGACGATGCCCTATCCCGTCGGCTCGCCGACTTCCTCGACCTCCTTGCGCCGCGGCAACCACAGAGGAAGTACCTCGGCGTCCAGCAGCGGGATTGGGGGGCGTGGGTGGCCAAGATCACTGACCATGACACCCACAAGAAGCATTGAATCGGCTCCTTCCACACGGCTGAGCTCGCCGCCCACGAGTACGACCGATGGCAGGTCCGACTGCACGACGTTGTTGCCTGCCTCAACGTCCTGTGGACGCGAGGTGCACGTGGAGCTCGACCCACCGGCGCCAGGTGTGACGCCCCCGATTCAATCGTACAATAATCATACACGCAAACGTGTACGATCAAGATCAGAGACTCACGGGAAGATATCACAACACAACTCTACAAATAAAATAAGTCATACAAGCATCATATTACAAGTCAGGGGCCTCGAGGGCTCGAATACAAGAGCTCGATCATAGACGAGTCAGCGGAAGCAACAATATCTGAGTACAGACATAAGTTAAACAAGTTGCCATAAGATGGCTAGCACAAACTGGGATACAGATCGAAAGAGGCGCAGGCCTCCTGCCTGGGATCCTCCTAACTACTCCTGGTCGTCGTCAACAGGCAGCACGTAGTAGTAGGCACCTCCGGTGTAGTAGGAGTCGTCGTCGACGGTGGCGTCTGGCTCCTGGGCTCCAACATCTGGTTGCGAGAACCAGGTAGAAGGGATAGAGGGAAAAGAAGGAGAAAGCAACCGTGAGTACTCATCCAAAGTACTCGCAAGCAAGGAGCTACACTACATATGTATGCATTGGTATCAACTGGAATAAGGCTATCATATGTGGACTGAACTGCAGAATGCCGGAATAAGAGGGGGATAGCTAGTCCTTTCGAAGACTACGCTTCTGACAGCCTCCGTCTTGCAGCATGTAGAAGAGAGTAAACTGAAGTCCTCCAGGTATCATCATATAGCATAATCCTAACCGATGATCCTCCCCTCGTCGCCCTGTGAGAGAGCGATCACCGGTTGTATCTGGCACTTGGAAGGGTGTGTTTTATTAAGTATCCGCTTCTAGTTGTCAAGGTACAACTCCAAGTCGTCCTATTACCGAAGATCACGGCTATTCGAATAGATTAACTTCCCTGCAGGGGTGCACCACATATCCCAACACGCTCGATCCCATTTGGCCGGACACACTTTCCTGGGTCATGCCCGGCCTCGGAAGATCAACACGTCGCAGCCCTACCTAGGCACAACAGAGAGGTCAGCACGCCGGTCTAAACCCTATGGCGCAGGGGTCTGGGCTCATCGCCCTTTGCACACCTGCACGTTGCGAACGCGGCCGGAGAGCAGACCTAGCAACCTCCATTACAAAGGAAGTTGCGTTACGCGATCCAACCCGGCGCGCGCCGCTCAGTCGCTGACGTCACGAAGGCTTCGGCTGATACCACGACGTCGAGTGCCCATAACTGTCCCCGCATAGATGGTTAGTGCGTATAGGCCAGTAGCCAGACTCAGATCAAATACCAAGATCTCATTAAGCGTGTTATGTATCCGCGAACACCGACCAGGGCCAGGCCCACCTCTCTCCTAGGTGGTCTCAACCTGCCCTGTCGCTCCGCCTCAAAGTAACAGTCGGGGGCCGTCGGGAACTCAGGCCCATCACTACCTGGATGGAGCCACCTGCCCCTTCATCCCCCATCTCCAAACAGTATCCCCGCTAATGTAACAGTGTAAAGTATATAGTATATGCCCGTGATCACCTCCCGAAGTGATCACGGCCCAATAGTATAGCATGGCAGACGGACAAGAGTGTAGGGCCACTGATGATAATCTAGCATCCTATACTAAGCGTTTAGGATTGCAGCTAAGGTATCAACAGTTGTAGCAACAATGACAGGCTATGCATGAGAATAGGATTAACGGAAAGCAGTAACATACTACACTACTCTAATGCAAGCAGTATAGAGGAGAGTAGGCGATATCTGGTGATCAAGGGGGGGCTTGCCTGGTTGCTTTGGCAAGAGAGAGGGATCGTCAACTCCGTAGTCGTACTGGGTAGCAGCGGCGTCGGTCTCGGTGTCTAGCGAGAGAAGATGGGGAAGAAACAATAAATATTTAAGCAAGCAGATGCATAGCGATGCATGACATGACAAGTATCGGTGCTAGAGGTGCCCTAATGCGGTATGAGGTGATACCGGTGAAGGGGGGAAACATCCGGGAAAGTATCCCCGGTGTTTAGCATTTTCGGGCAGAGGAGCCGGAGGGGAAAGTTTGCGAGTTTGATATGTTAGGAATGGGTGGCGGATGAACGGGCTGCGTATCTGGGTTCATCTCGTCGTTCTGAGAAAATTTCATGTACAAAGTTTCCCATCCGAGCTACGGTTTATTTTCTATTAATTTTAAAAGATTTTAAATCATGTTAGGATTTATTTAATTATTTTAATTCGAAAATTAGAGGTTAAATGCTATGGATACACATAAGTGTACCCAGAGGTGTATACATGGGGCTGACTGGTGGGGACAGGGGCTGACTCAACAGTCCAGTCAACAGTCAAAGTTTGACTGTTGACTGGTCAACCTGACAGATGGGGTCCGTTGACTGGGTCAACTACACAGTCAGCAGTCAACAGTCATGTTGACTTAGTCAAACTTAAGTGTGGGTCCCACTGGTCATAGACTGTTTAGTCAAATTAGGGTTTAATTAACCTAACTAATTGATTAGATTAATTAACATGATTAATTAACTTAATTAATTATTTTAATTATTTATTATTATTATTTTTTTATTCATTTTTTTCTTTAATTCGTTCTGGGGTGGGGCCCGTTGTCATAGGCCCAGGGGGCCTATCAGGCGCGGTTAACGGGCGTGCGCCCGTGCGAGGGCACGGGGCAACAGGGGCGTCGGTGAGGCCGTAGCCCGGCACGGTGGTGCAAGGCCGTGGCCTCGGAGAGGCCAGCAGGGGGCACGGGCGCGGCGCGGCCTGGGGCCAGGCGCGCGACGGCGGTCGACGGCGGCGACCGGGGCGGCTTG
>NC_041388.1:64705551-64706618 GCF_002162155.2 Triticum dicoccoides
TGGTGATCAAGGGGGGGGGGGCTTGCGTGGTTGCCCTGGCAAGAGAGAGGGGTCGTCGGTGATGTAGTCGACCACAGGGGCATCAGCATCGTCACGGGGTCTACCGGAGAGAAGAGGGGGGAGAAAGAGTAAATACATAGCAAGCAGGTGCATAACAGGACAACAAGCAGAGCTAGACGTGTTCTAACACGGTAGTAGGTGTTACCGACGAAGGGGGAAAGCATCCGGGAAAGTATTCCCGGTGTTTCGCGTTTTCGGACAGATGAACCGGAGGGGGAAAGTTGCGTGTTTGATATGTTAGGGGTGTGTGGTGCACGAACGGGCTGCGTATCCGGAATCGTCTCGTCGTTCTGAGCAACTTTCATGTAGAAAGTATTTTCATCCGAGTTACGGATTAAAAGATATGATTTTCTAAACATTTAATCATTTTCTGATTTTAATTATTTATTTAAATTCAACATTATCCAAAACAGTGTTTGCTGACGTCATCATGACGTCAGCATGACGTCAGCAGTCAACAGAGGTGTTGACTGGTCAACTGATGTGTGGGTCCCACTAGTCATTGATTGTTTAGTCTAATTAGTGTTTAACTAATCTAGTTATTGTTTAATTAAACTAACTAGTTAATTACGTTAATTACACAGGATTAATTAACTTAATTAATTCATTAATTTAATTAGTTAATTAATTATTCATTTATTTTATTATTTTTATTTTGTTTCTTTTTCTATAAACGTTCTGGGGCGGGGCCCGTTGTGGCGCGGTTAACGGGCGTGCGCCCGTGCGAGGGCACGGGGCAACAGGGGCGTCGGCGAGGCCATAGCCCGGCACGGTGGTGCGAGGCCGTGGCCTCGGAGAGGCCAACAGGGGGCACGGGCGCGGCGCGTCCTATGGCCAGGCGCACGACGGCAGTCGACGGCGGCGACCGGGGCGGCTTGAACGGCGTCGAGGAGGGGTACAGGCGCGGCTGGGGCGTCATGCGTGGGGCTGTCGGGGCTGCAGCGGGCGTGGCGTGGGCGCGAACGGGAGATGCGGTGGCTTCCGCGGGCAGCGGCGAGGGAGGAGAA
>NC_041388.1:64706628-64713563 GCF_002162155.2 Triticum dicoccoides
GTAGAGGAGGCAGGCCGGTGGGGCGGAGGAAGCAGTCCGGCGGGGGAGGAGCTCCGGGCGCCGGCGTCAGGCGGTTCCAGGCGGCGGCGGGCGCGCGGGGGAGTGGGACGAGGGGATCGGGATCCCCTGATCCAGATCCAGACGATGGAGGGGGAGTGGTGCGAGTGGGGGTGGGTTAGGTTAGGGTTTGCGGGTAGTGGGGGTGTTATAGCCGGGGCGGGCCGGCTGAGCTAGGTGGGTTGGCCCAGTTGGGCCACGGCCCAGGGAAGGGGTGTTCTCCCTTTTTTTTGGTTTTTCTGTTTTCTCCTTTTGTATTTTCTTTCTTTTATTTATTTTCTCTCTGTTTTATTTAACTTAAATCCATCTAGCCATTTTATAAAAATGTGTTTGTTGCATCATAATTACCCTGGTAATATTCGGCAACCACCGAACATTTTTGTTTCAATTTTTGAAAACTTTTATTGTTGTCATTAATTTGAATTTGAATTTTGAACGGTTTCTAATTAGTGCGAGGATGGCAACAGTAATCGGGATGACGTGGCATGATTAGCGTGGGATCACTGTAGCTTAATTACCCGGGCGTCACAATTCTCCTCCACTACAAGAAATCTCGTCCGGAGATTTAAGCGGTGGAGTAAGGGGCGAAGGTGTTGGTAGCGAAAAACCTAACGAGTCTTCTCGGTCTTGGCTGCCCTTTCTAAGAGGTTGATCCCTTTCGCTTGATGTCTTCATTTCACTGCTTCAAGTCACCATGATCAATTGTCATCCTTTCTTCGGGATCTCCATCGTACTTACGAATAGGTAAGGGGCAGCTCTACAACGATAGGATGTTATAAGGGAAAATCTTCTGGGGGTTTCCCAAGTATGAACATATGAGTATCTCTCGAGTTGAACAAATGAAACACGTCGAGAGCAAAGTAAGACGGTGCAATAAGAAGTTTCAAGCGGATAGGCAATCATTCATTGCCTGAAACAGAGTGTGAATGGGGTTCAGAGCAACGGGAATAAGTATTGTGTCCGATACCAGAATTGATCACTAGGAAGGTGGCTCGCAAATTACATTCGAAGTCAAGCTCTAGGAATAACTTTGGCAACAGGGTGTATAGAAGAGTCAGGTTTCGATCCTGTAGAACTGTGGGTTATGGTCCCACCATGTGGTTCAAAGTAGAAAGGGGGCTGACATCTTGCACGATCATGTAAGCAAGGCAGGTCAGAGGATAGCATGTCAGTTATGTCGGCAACAACAGCGGTACCAAGGGCGAGGGATGAAGAGAACCATTTTCCTGCTCGTTGAACGAGGCGGACCATTAGGAAAAGTTCTCGTCCATTGGTGGATACCAAAATGTCATCAACAATAGTAACAGGTTCTTACTAACAGAGTCGTACAATGAGGTGTTTACATAAGCAGTGAATTATTGCTGCTTAGATTATATTGATCACAAGAAAGGTCAAACAAACCAATGGAAAGGAAAATGTGATCATCAGGTTAAATAGAACAATGGAAAGGAAAAATGTGTTTAAACACATATTCAGGGGTATATCCTTCCCAAGGACAAGCAGAGCATGATATCCATGACAGGATATTATGTAGAAAACTCCTTAGGTAGGGGAGAGAAATTTCATGACATTGCCCATACAGCGGTGTTAGGATAATTGAGCAAGAAACATTTAGCATTGGGCTTCAAATGTTCTTGTTGAAAATCAGAGTATCACAGACATGCTTCGAGATAGCATTGACATGGTCACTGGGTAAAGATCAGACATTGGATACAGGAGGGATCCATCAGGAACAACTTGTAGAATAAGTCTTACAATTTCCTCATGGAAAAATGGCCAATATTGCTAAAAGGAAGAACTATAACAATAGGGCCTCCGGCCAGGTGGGCTAGGTATGACACCACCTTATCGGGTCATACAAAGACCAACGTTATAACTCTTGGAAATATGTTCCAACCATCATATCTGACCGAGATTCAGATTTGATTGGTGTCAGGATACCTCAGACTCAGGATGCCTGAGAAGAAAAAGTGCAATACAGTTTGACGAGATGACATTGTGAGATTCCCAGAAATGATCTATGGAAGTGAGCTCTGAAACAAGAGTTCATCAGTAAACCAAGGAGAGGATGAGGAGGTGGCTGATAGGCTCAGCAACAAATCATCGAGATTCTCCAAAGGATGGATTTCCACAATTAGGTGAACAAGGAAATATCATTTGTCGGATCAAATGATATAATGATGTATGCTCGAGGGAAACATAGACAACTGAACAATGATAGAAGGGTGCACCCAGGAATCTGGACTAGGTAGCATGGTTAAAATTTAGCACGATAATGATATAGCCAACCGGGCTAGGAATGACTTGAAGGATTATTAAACTCGTAAGCAATGAAAATTACTTATAGTTATTGAATCGGAGTACAGACTCAATTCACTATCGGTGTCCTTGAGTGTCTAACAACTCAGAATCCGGGGAAAATTTTGGAATCAGTGAGAAATAATACTTGAAGAAGAACTCATAAGAAGTTATGCAGTTCCGTGATAATCTCAAGATACCAGAGGGGGTAATACTCGACGACGGATCAAAGTAGAGGTTGGACTGGGGTATTTCTCTACAGAAGACAAGCGCTTAAACTTGCCCGAGAAATGGGATCAAAGAAGAACATATGGTCGGAACCACGATTGCAAGGATCAATTCACAGATACCAAATGATATTATATCAAGGGGATAGTTATTATTACAAGAAGCTTCCATGATAGGATATACATCGTGTCCATGGGCATGAACACAAGTTCAAGGTCGACTCCCACTTCTTCAGTGTATAACCTTTCATTCACTTCTCTTTTTCGAAGAAGTTGTAGGGTTGAATTATCTGGCAAAATACCAGACGACTATGACTCGTGAAAACTTTCGAGTTCACACATAATATGGAAGGCATAGGTTCAACCCATCGAGGCATCTTAGGAGCATATACCACAATTTCAGGAATAAATAACACAAGCTCGAGAGTAGAGCATGCTGGAGAAAGCAGATGATACAATTTACCAAAGGCATTATGTATCCGAGGAAAGGCTCACAAGCTTATAGAATATGAAGGAATCTGTCGGATAAAACCCAACAAAGGATCTGGTGATCCACAAGGGGTCTGATGTGAGCATCGGTACTCAACCCGAGGAAGAAGGAATACAAGGAGATCAGTTTATGGAAACAACTGACTAACTCAAAGTTCAAATGCAAAGGAATTATCAATTCCAAGACAAGGGATCAGAAGCAATGCTCTGATTAGGGATGGATAAGTTGAATAGCCTTAGGGGTACAATCGACAGCAATTTGATTGGTCGAGATCCAGCTCATGTTTTAAAATAACGTCTGAGCCAGAAAGATAATTTAAAAAGATCAACTGATGGTTGCGTGCATTCGCACTCATGTTGAATCAATAGGATCAAAAAGACGATGCCTAAGGATACTAACGAATATTGCCAGACATATGGAAAGCATCCATAATGCAAGCAGGCAAGTATTGCAGAGCAATAAGCTACTAAGGATTTTTGGAGGATCGAATAGTATTTCGAAGACCATTGTGAAACACATGAACAACTGGGGGATGAGAGGGTACTCGATAAGTGCGAGAATTATCCATAGGGGTATTCGGGTGACAAAGAACAGCAAGGTAGTAAGCTCAAAGGATTATCGAAACAACGATGAGTATTTCGGGGTATCTTGTAATAACAAGACCAACTGGGAATAAAAGTAAGAACGACAGTTGTAAGTATTTATCCATAGAGATTTTTCGGTGGTAGGGAATTGCAAAAGCAACAGGCACAAGGTCTCAAGAAAATATTGGGGAGTATTGTCAGAATCTTCTGTTGAAGCAGTCGATCATCCGTAATGAAAGGGTTCTCCGGCAGGAAGTGGTAACGAGAACCTAGAGTTAGATTTCAGCAAAATCAGTTAACCCGAATAGAAGAGAGATCAGAGTCCCAGAGTATAGATCGAGGAATAAAAGATCCTACTACCACCCAATGGTGTCGTGTGCCCGTAAGACACACAGCCATGTTAGTAAAAAGTTTTGTAATGTCTAGACTCAACTTCGGCCAAGGAGTGTGGAAGGGGAATTCCTACAGGCAGTCGGCTCTGATACCAACTTGTGACGCCCCCAATTCAATCGTACACTAATCATACACGCAAACGTGTACGATGAAGATCAGGGACTAACGGGAAGATATCACAACACAACTCTACAAATAAAATAAGTCATACAAGCATCATATTACAAGCCGGGGGCCTCGAGGGCTCGAATACAAGAGCTCGATCATAGACGAGTCAGCGGAAGACACAATATCTGAGTACAGACATAAGTTAAACAAGTTGCCATAAGATGGCTAGCACAAACTGGGATACAGATCGAAAGAGGCGTAGGCCTCCTGCCTGGGATCCTCCTAACTACTCCTGGTCGTCGTCAGCAGGCAGCACGTAGTAGTAGGCACCTCCGGTGTAGTAGGAGTCGTCGTCGACGGTGGCGTCTGGCTCCTGGGCTCCAACATCTGGTTGCGAGAACCAGGTAGAAGGGATAGAGGGAAAAGAAGGAGAAAGCAACCGTGAGTACTCATCCAAAGTACTCGCAAGCAAGGAGCTACACTACATATGTATGCATTGGTATCAACTGGAATAAGGCTATCATATGTGGACTGAACTGCAGAATGCCGGAATAAGAGGGGGATAGCTAGTCCTTTCAAAGACTATGCTTCTGGCAGCCTCCGTCTTGCAGCATGTAGAAGAGAGTAAACTGAAGTCCTCCAGGTATCATCACATAGCATAATCCTAACCGATGATCCTTCCCTCATTGCCCTGTGAGAGAGCGATCACCGGTTGTATCTGGCACTTGGAAGGGTGTGTTTTATTAAGTATCCGGTTCTAGTTGTCATAAGGTCAAGGTACAACTCCAAGTCGTCCTATTACCGAAGATCACGGCTATTCGAATAGATTAACTTCCCTGCAGGGGTGCACCAAATATCCCAACACGCTCGATCCCATTTGGCCGGACACACTTTCCTGGGTCATGCCCGGCCTCGGAAGATCAACACGTCGCAGCCCTACCTAGGCACAACAGAGAGGTCAGCACGCCGGTCTAAACCCTATGGCGCAGGGGTCTGGGCGCATCGCCCTTTGCACACCTGCACATTGCGAACGCGGCCGGAGAGCAGACCTAGCAACCTCCATTACAAAGGAAGTTGCGTTACGCGGTCCAACCCGGCGCGCGCCGCTCAGTCGCTGACATCACGAAGGCTTCGGCTGATACCACGACGTCGAGTGCCCATAACTGTCCCCGCATAGATGGTTAGTGCGTATAGGCCAGTAGCCAGACTCAGATCAAATACCAAGATCTCGTTAAGCGTGTTATGTATCCGCGAACGCCGACCAGGGCCAGGCCCACCTCTCTCCTAGGTGGTCTCAACCTGCCCTGTCGCTCCGCCTCAAAGTAACAGTCGGGGGCCATCGGGAACTCAGGCCCACCACTACCTGGATGGAGCCACCTGCCCCTTCAGCCCCCATCTCCAAACAGTATCCCCACTAATGTAACAGTGTAAAGTATATAGTATATGCCCGTGATCACCTCCCGAAGTGATCACAGCCCAGTAGTATAGCATGGCAGACGGACAAGAGTGTAGGGCCACTGATGATAATCTAGCATCCTATACTAAGCGTTTAGGATTGCAGGTAAGGTATCAACAGTTGTAGCAACAATGACAGGCTATGCATGAGAATAGGATTAATGGAAAGCAGTAACATACTACACTACTCTAATGCAAGCAGTATAGAGGAGAGTAGGCGATATCTGGTGATCAAGGGGGGGCTTGCCTGGTTGCTCTGGCAAGAGAGAGGGGTCGTCAACTCCGTAGTCGTACTGGGTAGCAGCGGCGTCGGTCTCGGTGTCTAGAGAGAGAAGATGGGGAAGAAACAATAAATATTTAAGCAAGCAGATGCATAGCGATGCATGACATGACAAGTATCGGTGCTAGAGGTGCCCTAACGCGGTATGAGGTGATACCGGTGAAGGGGGGAAACATCCGGGAAAGTATCCCCGGTGTTTAGCGTTTTCGGGCAGAGGAGCCGGAGGGGAAAGTTTGCGAGTTTGATATGTTAGGAATGTGTGGCGGACGAACGGGCTGCGTATCCGGGTTCGTCTCGTCGTTCTGAGCAAATTTCATGTACAAAGTTTTCCCATCCGAGCTACGGTTTATTTTCTATTAATTTTAAAAGATTTTAAATCATTTTAGGATTTATTTAATTATTTTAATTCAAAAATTAGAGGTTAAATGCTATGGATACACATAAGTGTACCCAGAGGTGTATACATGGGGCTGACTGGTGGGGACAGGGGCTGACTCAACAGCCCAGTCAGCAGTCAAAGTTTGACTGTTGACTGGTCAACCTGACAGATGGGGTCCGTTGACTGGGTCAACTACACAGTCAGTAGTCAACAGTCATGTTGACTTAGTCAAACTTAAGTGTGGGTCCCACTGGTCATAGACTGTTTAGTCAAATTAGGGTTTAATTAACCTAACTAATTGATTAGATTAATTAACAGGATTAATTAACTTAATCAAATAATTAATTATTTTAATTATTTATTATTATTATTTTTTATTCATTTTTTTCTTTAATTCGTTTTGGGACGGCGCCCGTTGTCATAGGCCCAGGGGGCCTATCGGGCGCGGTTAACGGGCATGCGCCCGTGCGAGGGCACGGGGCAAGAGGGGCGTCGGCGAGGCCGTAGCCCGGCACGGTGGTGCAAGGCCGTGGCCTCGGAGAGGCCAGTAGGGGGCACGGGCGCGGCGCGGCCTGGGGCCAGGCGCGCGACGGCGGTCGACGGCGGTGACCGGGGCGGCTTGAACGGCGTCGAGGAGGGGTACAGGCGCGGCTGGGGCGTCATG
>NC_041388.1:64714207-64716799 GCF_002162155.2 Triticum dicoccoides
GGAGGAAGCAGTCCGGCGGGGGAGGAGCTCCGGGCGCCGGCGTCAGGCGGTTCCAGGCGGCGGCGGGCGCGCGGGGGAGTGGGACGAGGGGATCGGGATCCCCCGATCCAGATCCAGGCGATGGAGGGGGAGTGGTGCGAGTGGGGGTGGGTTAGGTTAGGGTTTGCGGGTAGTGGGGGTGTTATAGCCGGGGCGGGCCGGCTGGGCTAGGTGGGTTGGCCCAGTTGGGCCACGGCCCAGGGAAGGGGTGTTCTCCCTTTTTTTTGGTTTTTCTGTTTTCTCCTTTTGTATTTTCTTTCTTTTATTTATTTTCTCTCTGTTTTATTTAACTTAAATCCATCTAGCCATTTTATAAAAATGTGTTTGTTGCATCATAATTACCCTGGTAATATTCGGCAACCACCGAACATTTTTATTTCAATTTTTGAAAACTTTTATTATTGTCATTAATTTGAATTTGAATTTTGAACGGTTTCTAATTAGTGCGAGGATGGCAACAATAATCGGGATGACATGGCATGATTAGCGTGGGATCACTGTAGCTTAATTACCCGGGCGTCACACCAGGGTGGTGACTATGGCATTGGCTAGGGAGGACCGGTAGGAGAGGAGCGCATTGCGGCGGAGGACGCCGACGAGGAGTACATGGCGGACCTCCACGGCTAGTACCCCGAGCTGGTGGAGGCAGAGCACAAGATCTTCACGAAGGCGGAGCGCATGGCCGACGGGGAAGTCATCGTCCTCTCGGACGACGAGGTGGACAACAACGTCGACGACAACTTTGGCGTTGAAGGATGGCGGAATATCTTCCCCGATTGCGGCGACGATGGCACGGGGTCGGTCCCCATGGGCGGTGGGATTTCGCGTGCGGAGTGGCTCGCCCTCTATAAGTCCGACCATTAAGGTTTTAGTTTGACTATGCTTTAGTGGTTTTTAATGTAAATTATGTTTAGTTTTAAGTTCAAGTTCATGTTTTTCGTTTAAACTAGACTATGTTTCGACGGATGCTTTTGTATATTATGTTGAATTCCGGTTTAGAATTGTGTTTAAATCGGATCTGTGTTGAACTTATGAAGATTTGCCTTTTACTCCACTATAAATTTGGAAATTTAGCTACATCCGATCAAAACTTAGCGGAGTAAAAATATTTCACTAAGTTTACTCCGCCGTTTTGCTCTTCTATTTTTATTCAATAATGCTAAACATACAAAGAGTTATACGCAATTACACGCTGACTAAGATTTTCTCCGTCTACTAACCAATCATAAACTTGCCCCCCTGATTTTCAGGAGGGGTGGGCCGCCTCCCCATCTATTGACCAATCAAATTAATCCTCTTTGTAAAACCTTGTACTATCTCCTTCCATCTATATAGGGCCTAATGCGTTTTTCAAGACCGCCTTTGACTATTGATAAAATTAATATACTACATGACATGCATAATGTGAAAATTATATCATTGAAAGCTCCTTTCACATACGAATTTGATGATGTGCTTTGTGTAAATTGCATGTCATATATTATTGCTCTAACATTTGATCAAAGTTAGCCTCAAAAAATGCATTAGGCCCTATATAGATAGAAGGAGGGAGTAACTCGTTTGTACGTGTAGCATTACTCATTTTTATTGGATCGGCTAGAGTTGGAGATTTTAGGGGATCGGCAAGAGTTGCTTTTAGAGAATGTATGTTTTGTCTGGACGGAGAAGAAAATACCAGGGCATAGAACTGAAATGAGCAGACTTTTCTGGACTTTTTGGGCAGAAAAAAAAAAGAAACCACCACCTAATGCAAGCACTAACAAATCGTGTAGTCGTCGTCGCGGAGTAATAGCAGGAATGGGTTGGACTTTGGAGATGCGCATAGAATACAGCGAAAATGTCATCTCGGTCTCCTCGTGTATAATATTCGGCAGCGGTGGGGTGGAGATGCGTCATCTGACTTGCCTTCGAAGTCAGCCCTTGGAAACTGGTGGCAAGCTACCTGTACTAGTACGCCATAGGTTGTACTCACGTAGTTTATTGACAGGGAATGGTATAAACTAGCGTGATTTTCCATCACGATGGCGAGTGCGCGTCCCTCGCCGTTGACATTACGGGTCCCCGATCTCCATCAATTTAGGCCATCAGCGTCAGGGTGAGCAGAGGCGGCAAATTTGACAATTTTAACCTTAGAACGAAATCAATTCACGAAATGAACTACCCGTAAAACTATTTCACAGCACTGACCCTTTTGTGTAGCGCCCGCCACGCAGGCGCCACACCCTATGGTGCAACGCCCAGCTCTGGGGCGTTGCACGCCAGTCCACCGTGGCAGCCCTTGGGCCCGCATCCAGCAGTGCAACGCCTCCGAGCTAGGCGCCACACATGTAATGTGCAGCGCCTAGCGTTCGGGCACTGCACTGTGACTTATCCAGCGGCTGGGCCCCCCTCCCCCACTCCCCCCACCCCACACACCCCAACCCGAGCTTTGCCCCCTCTCCCACTCTCTCCCCTTCTCAAATCCTCTCCCAAAACTTGCAAATTTGAAGAATTTGTCCGTGGATTTCGAAGTCATACCCTCCCTCAAGGTAATATTCTTCGATCCCCTTGTTT
>NC_041388.1:64717622-64718708 GCF_002162155.2 Triticum dicoccoides
ATATATATATATTAGGGTTTGTATTCCGTGTTAATCCTTAAATTAGTACTCATGGAAGCAATGTTACGTTGTGTTGTTTGAATGCTTATAGGGATGGGAAGAACATGTGTGTTTGTTCATCATGGGGACAAAGACGCCTTCTTGAAAGGCAATATTGAACCGGATCCGGATGAGCTAGATATGGTGTTTGATAGTAGTCCTAGCTATGCGGAGCTCTTGCAACAAGTGAGGAAAGATTTGAATTGGATGGACCCTAGTGATATCGTTGAGTTGGAGGGAAGGCATAATGTAGGTTTTGGAATGCACATCCGTTGGAAGACAATGCGTATCAACTCGGAGCAACGTTGGGTTGCATACAAGGAAACGGTGGCCGATTCACTTGACAAGGCTTTTGAGTTATTTGCAACGAAGAAGGTTGATTCAAATTTGCATTTGGACTTGAACCGGAAACCCTCCCCTTTGGTTGCTAGTAGCCCCTCACCCTTGAAGCGAGATGAAATTGTTGAACCTCTTTTGACCCAAGAAGTGAGGCCAACATTGAGCCTGTTTACAAACAACCAAGATGAAGCTTTGCAAGAGGACAATGATGAGCCCGGTTGTGAACTACTATGTGTCATGAACTACTATCTCTCCTCCTCGATTTGGTTGTGAACTACTATGTGTCATGAACTACTATCTCTCCTCCTCGATTTGGTTGTGAACTACTATGTGTCATGAACTACTATCTCTCCTCCTCGATTTGGTTGTGATCTACTATGTGTCATGAAGTACTATGTATTATGAATTAGTATGTGTCGTGATCTACTATGTGTCGTGAAGTACTATGTGTCGTGAACTACCATGTGTCACAGTTCTTTGCTTGCTATGTGTCGTGAACTACTATCTCTCCTCATCGGAATATGTGTGCATGTGCCAAAAAATTTGCTAAGTACAGGTGCAACACCTAGCTCTGGGGCGTTGCACTGTACAGTGTGGCGCCTTGGTGCTAGGCGCTGCAGCGGCTGTAGGTTGCAAACACTTTGTTTGCTCTCTGTTTAGCTCAGTCCATGTATGCAACGCCTCAGCTCTAGGCGCAAACAAAGTGTT